>NW_018108257.1:215009-218336 GCF_000183805.2 Loa loa
AAGTACTTGGATTAGAAGTTTCTTTTTCCGAATGCTTAAACAGAAAAATACTTTAGTAGGACGATCTGCATTGCAGAGCACAAGGGAAAAAGTGATTTGAAGGTATCTAATAAAACAATCTAAAGGTAGAATAATATTACTTGAGGAATCTTCGCTATACGAACCTACAAGGAAATGAAATTAATGTGCCATACTGCAAATATCTTGCAAAAATTATCTATTTAGAAACTAACCATCGATGCGTTTTTATAAACCAAACCAGGAAACATTTGTCTGTGTAAAACAATACTTTTTTTTGATAGCTGCCAAGAAAAGCGGGCTTAGTCATCGATTTAAGTGTACTTTTTGAGGAGTGTTCTCTTTTCCCAAAACAGCAAAAGTGGAGGAAATCGTATCACTCATCGAATAATAAAAAAATAGCAATATGACAATACTAATGTTTTATCACAAACACTGATGGTTCAGAAGCCTTGGAATTCCAGTTAATGAAATCATTAAAGTATATATACTTCTATTCTTGGAAAATCCAATCATCACTGAGGTGAGGAAGTTGAAAGAAGTATTCAAAATTTTGAAATAAACTAGTGAACTGCTGTATTCCATAGTGGCTAATTAATGGCTAATCAAACAGAAATCTCTTGAACTACACAAACTATCATTTAAAAGATCGCTGCTTTTATCTTATTATAGCTATTGCATTTAAAGCTTGACAACGCTAAAACTGTATCAACTATTAAAAAAACTGCTTGGTAATGCTGCAAAAATCTGCCAGATTTCATCTTTAGTTATTTAACAGGTAAACATCAGAAGGAAAAAGTAAAAAATGGCCAAGGAAAATTGACTTTCATTACTGAAAGTTAAAATATGTGATATATATTACAGTGGAATTCAAATCTTTAAGAGTATCTCGTCAAAAGTTTACGAGAAAAGAAAAGTTGTGAGTTCAATTTGATGATATTTGGAGAAATCAAATGAGATTTCAAATCTTTTAATTTCAGCCGTCAGTCTATTGATTTTTACCTCAGTTTAGATCAGCCGACACTCTTAGCTCCATTAGTATTATGCCAAATGTTTTTCCAACCTACTGGAAAAAAAAACACTGTCGCAGAAAAAATTTATCATCTTAACACTACAAGATACCAACTCCTCTCCTCTTGATTGCAACGACGATGTAATTAGTATTTAAATCACATTCTCTACTAGACTTAGTCTTATGCCATGCATTTAATATAACGAACTCATAGCAGCATATCACTATTCTTTGCATTTTGTATTTTGCAGAAGTATGCGGATAAGCCCTCAGTGGAATGCAAAGTAAATAAGAGAAAGATGGCAAATGTGAACTTTTTGAATATCCAACCAAATATGGAATGGAAAACGCACTGATCCAGCAGCATTTATGTCTTCAATGATTATCAGGAAAGGGAGAAGTGATCAAAATGACGAGCTCCAACTTGTGCTTTAGTTAGCTCCAGAATTAGAATTTCTTGCAATCTTAAGAAGTAGAAAAAGTTTCAGTGATTACGACGGAAAATTACCATTAAATTTCAAATTAAATTTCGATTAGAAATTGAGAATGAAAAAAAGCTGAGTACAGCACTAAAATTCAATGTCAGTTATCTCTTTTATTACAGCATTTAGTACAATACGTTTCAGAGCTGTGGCGCCAATTATTATTTTGGATATGGCTATATACTGGCCTTCGGATCACACGGTTTTACCCATCAGTTTGACGTTCATAGGCTTCCGATAATTTGCTAGCAAGCTGGTGGTCAAGAACCGTAAAAGGTCAACCTGTTTGAGCTTTCATAAATGTCTCGTGTTGTACTAATTTCATCCAACTACAGCGCAGATTTTTCTTAACTATCCTAAAATTTTCGAGATCATGTTAAAGAAGCTTGGAAAAGACGATTTCTTTTAATTTTAAATTTTGGAATTAAGCTAAATTGTCCGTCTCGTCTTTTATAATCAGAATTGCTGATAATTCTATCAGGGAAATATCATATAAAGTAAAAATGAGTTCATATAACATTAGAAATATATAATATTAATTATTAAGAATGTTAAGAGAAAAATAGTAAGATAGAAATTAGTGTAATAAAATGCGGACCACTCCTTGTAGAGGATAACGATGAATGAACGAATACAACGATCACTACTGGTATGCCCTAGAAAAGCAGATCTAGGTTATCGCTACGATATCATTTAACGTTAACAATGTTCAGGGGGTATTGCACCAGCAAGAATGACCGACCCATCATCAAAAGATATGACGAATTGCAAAGGTATCGCTATATTTCTCTACAAATATATTCTAATTAATCACTTTAAACTATCTATACTAGCATTGTGATATATATGAGTAGTATGTATATGTGACATCATCATAATCGATAATAATGATGCTGATAATGCGACTATCCTTTTCTTATTCACATGCATTCTACTCATAATGTCAGATCACTGAGAAAAATAAACTACATTTTCAAAAGACTTTCGAAATATATATATATATATGCTCGTCGGAGCGAAAGTACTGAGACTAGCAGTTGCACTTACCAAATAAGTTTGTGTTTTGGTAATTCTTTATAGCTGTCGCGCTTCTTACTCAAAACTCCTGTTATTTCAGGGAAGTAAATAATGAAGGAAAACTTTATTAATAAATAACTACCTATTAATAGTCAATAAAAGACAAACAAGCTGAAATGAATTCAGGCAAAATAGAGGACCTCTTCGTTACAAATGAGCAAAGGTACCATAAAGCATAACCAAGAAGGAAGGCAATCAACCAAATAGATCTTTGCGTTCGGTGTGGAATTAGTAATATGAAACAATCAAGTGAACTTAATTTAATTTCAAATTATTAAAGAGCAACTGCATTCAAGATTGTGATAAAAGAGTCCTTGCTGTTTTCATGAATAATTTAATTTGATAGCATTTGTGATAAGCCAAACACTAATGCATATCGATTGTTTAACTTTAAAACGTTGCTACTTTGATTGCAATTTGCCCATGTAATTTCTTCACTGCATTCCCTACTATCTTACTTCGCCTCACCTTCCAATTAATTAATTAATAATAATAATTATTATAATCATTATTATAATAATTATAATAATTAATAGTAATAATTAATAACAATAATTAATAATGGTAATTAACAATAATTAATAATAATTAATAATAATAATTAATAATAATAATGATAATAATAATAATTAATAATAATGGTTAATGATAATAATAATAATATAGTAACAATATTATTATTACTATGTTATTATTATAATAATTATAATAATTAATAGTGATAATTAATAACATATA
>NW_018108257.1:219315-227526 GCF_000183805.2 Loa loa
ATTATTATTATTATTATTATTAATTATTATTATTATTATTATTAAATTATTGTTAAATTATTATTACAACAGTGACATTCATCATAAAAGTGAGTCGGTGGTAATGGAAGTCATTCCTACCTATCGTCAAAATTGCAGTTCTATATTGATAGAATGATACTATTATTTTTATTATGTATTCAAGATGTGACTACTATCATTTTTATTATGTATTCAAGATGTGACACTAATCCAGTTGCATATGTCTTTGTTTTTTCAAATTTTTGTATTTTAAAAAGAAATTGAAAATTAGGAGGTTTCTAAGGACTTACGAGGAAAGTAATGAGAGGTGAAACCATATTTTTGAATGATTACAAACGGAGTCGAAGCTGCTTTCATCCCAAAAATTATGACCAGGAAGTTTTATAACCTAAATTTCCAATTTATGATTAATATAAGTTCAATTATTCAAATAGTAACAATAAGAAATCCTGCGTTTGTTACAATTTTTTTAAATATTGATTATTGGTTTATATTCCTAACCCAGCTTAGGATACAAAAATATGCGAATTGTCATCAGTGTGTGATTTGCAAACGTATATGCCTTTTTCAGTATGAGTAAGCGATTCCCGTTTTTAATAGGCTAATATATTTAATGGCTGTACTCGATACTCTTAACTCCGCTCATATTCATAAGCATATGCAGATTAAATTTCAGCCACAATTATTGTAGAAAGAATTAGACTTTTAAATATATAATTCAAATTTTAACATTAAAGAAATTCATAACTCGAGTTTTTACATGAAAAAGATTTGCCTGCAATTATTTTCATGAAAATCTTGTGCGGGTGAAGCACCGTAACATCGTCGCAAGCTTCCACATAACGAATTTAGTTGTGTGCTGCGAGGCCTCAGCACTCTTCGCAACTGATTCCTTTAAGTACCCCAGTCATAGAGTATTTTCCCGTGCATGGAAATAGTCATATCGTTTATTGAAGCTTTCGGAAAAGTAGACAACAAAAGATGGACATCTAAAATATACAAAAGGTACCGTTGTATTAATCACATGATGAAGGGATCCCCAACACAAATCTTGACAATCTGAAATTTCGGAGACGAACTGTTATAATTTGAATCTTGTCTAGAGAACACTATCCAGTGAGCAATTTCCGGCTTCCTGGAGAAATTGCCGACGCCTTTCTGGCCTCTCTTCAGGTTCAGTATTATGTTATCTGGGAAGCAATGTAAGTTTTAATCCACAGAAACTACATGAGAGCTTTCAATAAAGATCCCGAAACGCTTCTCGAGACATTTGGAAAAGCTGCATAACTGTACTTTCCTGTTCACTTAATGTAAAGTACATGTGTGTACATCTCTTTCTTGTTTGCCTAACTTCTACAAACAGCATATAAAACGTCGACTTTAAGCGCACTTGGTGGTAAATGCTCTTTTAGCTTTCGCACCTCACGTTTACGTCTCATATCTTACGTTTAGAAGTGGAACAGACTTCTCCAATTCATTGAATTTTCACTTCTGGCTTTATATAATATTCATTCCTACAATTTGATTAAAAAGTAAACTGAATGTTACCCAAGAAAAATTATCAATCTGCACTTTTCTGAAAAACAAAGATGAAATTTTCTGTTGAAACGGCTTCTGCGCCGTAAACGTTTGGCAGGATAGAGTAAATAATTTCCCTATTTCATATTATGATAAAGAGATAGAAGGAAGAGACTAGAAGAAAATGCACTCTCGGATTTAAATATATTATATGTAAACCCTCGTAAACATAGTCTTGAATTTAAATATTATATATTCACCGATTTAAATATTTATGCACACAAATTACTAATTCAACTATTAATTGGTAATAAAGAGTTTGGACTTATCCTGCTTTCAATTTAGATATTTGCAGAATAAATGACGCAAACCGTGAATTACAATTTTATTTTGAGATGAGGTTTACAAAATATTTTATTCGAAAAATCACCAAAATACCACCCAAGTAAAACACAAAAAATAGATATCGACAGAAAAAAAGATATCACATAATGATCAACAGATAAGGAGATGACCAAATAAAATTCCATTTCAAAAAAACAAAAAACAAAGTGAAAATTCTAAAACAAACTAGAACAGTTGTTATAACTGATAAGAACGACGGTGAAATTTTAACCGAAAACGTTCGCATGCTAAAATCAATAGAAAAAATAACCGTACAGAAGTTTAGTGTGAAATAAATCTCAACATATGTTTTGATAAGAGCTAAGCTAGCCAATGTATTTTCACTAAATCCATGCGCAATTCATTTAAAAATTAGTATAATTTGCAAGTACTGTACCGACAAAGACGCCGACATTCAAAAAAAAATTTTTTTTTTTCACTTCATTTACTTGAATACTCTCAACGATGCGTAGTTATGAAAAATCTTGTTTTATCCACACTAATCGAAGATATTTGATCCAATATTACACTAGATCAAGGCTCTCGCCTTTCAAAATTCATTTTCTTCAAAACCATTAGCAAAATTTAAAGTCTAATTATTAACACTTATAACTTAATCATTCATGCTCGCTGTATTTTGAAACGTTTTGGATCCATTGAAACATAACTGCCAGGATTTGTATAGACACGAAACGTTGAGCCATTAGATAATTTTGCATGCTTATATTCCAAACTATTCATTGTTCGTATCCATGGTTTATTATTGTCTGATGAAATTGGATACAATCTTTCTTGAGATAAAACTTTCCGCTTTCGTTCGTAGCCTTCGATTTTGACGCATTCATAATTTGGAAGAGCACTGCTTCTCATCTCAACAAGATGTGGCTGCGCTTGCACTGTTACACTATCATTCCAAAATGTAACGCGCTTTTCTCTGCGCCTTAGTGAATCATTCTTGAATGCAACCGCTTGATCTTCCAAACTAAATGACACTGTTAGACTTAGTATAATATATATGCAACAATTCTTTCAGTCCTCTATTCTGAAAAAAGGAAAAAGAGCACAAACTTGACAACAGAAGCGTCTTCATATCCTTCCTCACCGCAAAAATCAACATCAAATTTGTCAGTAACAGAGTTCACGAACTGCAGAAGCGATCTCGAACGTCCTTAAAATATTTTTTATTATCTTTCTTAAAAATTCTGATTAAGAGATTCAGCAATGAAAACTGATTTCTAGAGACGTGCTTACTGACTGAATAGTTTTGGATGAAATAACATCCTCAATCATGTTGTTATGCTTCGAAATAATCTTCCTACTGGAAACAGTCACTTCTAATCTATCCATCATCTCTAACCTACCTACGATAATTAATAACGAATCAATATAAAATGACTTCACTTCTTCCAAACTTTTTCATTAGTCACTTCAATAAATAAGTAAAAAAATTCCCGTTCGTATAATAATCCGTATGATCTTGAACGAATAGAGATAAAGAACTGACCTGCAAGAGGTGGAGTTCGTTTTGGTAGTTGAACTGATGGCACTGTAATCTGTTCCGCTTCTTCTTCATTACGCTTTCTCGACAAAGGTGACAGGTTCGGTGCAACGAGTAAACACACTGAAAGCATCAACACAGCAAGGCAAGTACCAGCATGCACCTTTCGTTTCGATCCATTGGCAACCATACTTTGCAATTTACGCAGTTGCGATAAATATGTTGAATTCAATGTTTTCAAATGTTCCACCTACAACCGATTGTTATCCTAATGAATAAAACATTTATATGGCGTACTAAAAAGGTAAATGGAGAAAAAGAACTAAGGGATCACCTTTGTGCACCTCTATAATGTGAAATCTTTTCAGTGAAACTATAAAAAACTCATTTTCTTAGTTGAGGATAACTTTAAAAAAGACTATAAGTGAAAAAGAAAAAAAAGTAGAACTAGAAAAGGTACTTGTTTCTTCAGTTCCTCGTTCTCGTGAATGCAATTCTCCACACGGTCTTCTAGTGCTTCGATGTAGTCCTGAATGCTTCGCAATTTAGTTAAGACATAAGAAAGTGTGAAGCAAGGAAATAGAGTCTGGTAATGAATTACTTGTTTTTTCTTGCGACTCGTCTGAGCTGAGTGTTTATTTCTGATTTTTCGGCGTATACGCTTTAGTTCTCTTTCCTCTGCTTTTGTCAAAGGGTAATATTCTGGTAAACGAATCCCTTCCTTCCTACACAATTTTTTTTCCTCGTCAGTCAATATAAGCGGAGGATATTTTCGTTTATCTAAAGATTTTAAAGGAACACATTAAAATTATACTTTGAAAAATGGATTATCACTAATGCTACCTCCTGTTTTAAATCTGAATTTCGATATTTGAAAACACCAAACAATAAACATAGTAGGTCAGGGCAAAAACAATAGGAACAAAGCACGTAAACCATTTGAATAAGGTACTGCTAAGAGATAAGAGAATGCAACAAAAAAGTACCTCCCAAACCAATCCGAGTAATTGACGGTCTTGTCCTCTTGTTAATCTCAGCTATACTGAACCGATTCGCTTTATGCGTAGAAACGATTGAAGGAATGGAAGAAACTGCTTTTAAAGTATGCTCTAAAGAGATATATGAGAACTGTCAATTATCAGAATATCTAACTGATGGCTGAATTATAAGAAACACACCTGTTTTAATCTCCCTTTGTGGTAGTGATAAAAAGCTTTGTTCATAATTCCAATCTTCAAGGATTTCTCTGCTTGCTTCCTTAAATATCAGAATGAAACAAAAGAAGTATTCTTGCAAACTTTCATGCGATTCTAGGATGTTAAAGAAGTAGGACAATAGAATTGAAATCCAGACAAGTGAAGTAAATGTAAAAGTACTTGAAGTGCGTCAAACTGCTCCTCCGTGTTCTGGAGAAATGAAATCACGGAATTGCTTTTCTCATGTATCGAGGACACGACTGATTGCGCTAGAAACAGATAGTAAGCTGAGACTCACTGACTCTCAAACTTCAAAAATTCACTTCATAATTCAGGTGTCAGCAGTGACAAGCTTGCACAAAAATAATCAAAAAGTAACAAGTTAAAAAAGATCTCGTAATAAAAACTAATCCACTAGCCCTCACAAAAACTTACTTCGTGTGGACGCATAGGAATGTTCATCTTCAACAATATTCTCTTGTGCATCGAAATGCGAACATAGGCTATCCAACAAACAATCCGAACCATCTAAACACGGCACTGCCGATGTGTACGACTCGTTCGATTCCGAATTATTTCCCACAAGGTTAGGATTATCATCCAACAAGAATGGACTATAAATATCTGCAGAACTGCCACTTGATAACATTAGGTCTGTATGTGGGTCTGTCAATATCTTATCCAAATCGAGATCGAATGGTGTACCCTCCATTCTACCTGAAAAAATTCAGAATACTGCACGTTTCTACGCTTTTTCCCAAACTTTCGAATAATTTCGAAAGCTGATAACATTTTAAAAATTGGTGGCACATAAAATATAACATGTAATTAAATGATACACGTTTTTTTCTGATTGCAAGGCATGGAGATTTTATTGAATATGTGAATATCTCGTCAAACAAAAAAAAAAAGAACATTAATGCATACAAAGACAATTAACACCACATAAGAGCTACTGATAATGCAACAATTTACATCAAAAATACAAATTTTGGGCGGATGCTAATAACAGAAACAAGACTGAATGAGCTCATCTCTGATCAGCCCTATTTATGAATTAAATAACTTGAGGGAAGAATTATGAAAAATATTCAGTGTGAATAAAAGTGGCATAAAAAAGAACAAATTGAGAACATGGACTGGAAAAAACTATCTCGTAAATGCAATTAATAAGTAAAAGTAAGGTGATTAAAAGAATACAGAGAAATGATCTCAAAGTTTTTATTGAATTATTTTCTTGCCTAGCAGACTGAATAAAAGAAACTGATAAGACATAATGTTTCTCAATTAAGAATGCTGCAAAAGAAACAAAGCATAACAATGTAAAAAATCAACGTATGAAATACAAAATAAACGAGAATTATACAACACATTAGCTTTGATGGCTTGAACATGTAAGATTCTGTGAGGTATGGAAATATATATATATATATATATATATGCACAGAGACAGAGAGAAAAGCCGAAAAAAACTAGAATACGTTTCGCAAACAGTGATAAAGAAGGTATGAGATGTATTTTATCGAAATGGTTCAAAAACTAATAAAGTCTCCGCTGTTTACCACTTGCGAAACACACATCTAATCGATTCCTTGAGAAATAATGCCTTCCATTGCAAAATTTGAAAAAAGAAATCAATTATAACAAACCAAACCGTTGTTTCAAAAATGATAGCGATAATTTAAAGCTTTGAATACAGGAAATGAAAGAACCAAACAATCAATGTGAAATCGATGCCATTAGTAGATTAATTTTGCGACGGTGGTACATAACTCGGCTGCGAACTCACAAAATAATCGTCAAAAAAGTGGAAGAGATAATCGAAAGTTGGTCTTCGATCAGGTACCTGGAATCATGGTTCCCAACTTGTCAGATGCAAAAAGCAGAGCATCATAAATAAAAAAGCAATCTTAAACACAGATTTTCAAAAACTAAAGGAACAATTTTTGGGAAAACACAATGAAAATATCTAAATAAACAGTGAAGTGTGGTACCTTATCCCAACACTTCAACATGACTTCAGTGTATATTTGTTCTGGACATCCACGTGGCATCGGCATACGATAGCCTAACTCCACTTGCTCGATTACTTCACGATTATGCATTCCTAAAAATTTTTGGAAAAATGGGAATTCATTAATGTGACTCAAATCACCATTCTGTTGCTCAAAAAACATAACACATATACTCCTACCTGATTAAATAAATAACTAAGAACAAAACCCTTAAACATAATACCTGTAAGAAATCTTACAAAGCACGTCTTGAAATTTGAAAAGCTTTTTTTCTTGCTTTAAAATACCTGGATAAGGTACTTGACCCTTCGTAATGATTTCGTACAACAAAATTCCATATGACCAAACGTCGGATTTCACGGTAAAATTACCACAAGTTGCTGCCTCTGGTGCAGTCCATTTTATCGGGAACTTTGCCCCTGTTCTTGCTTCATATATGTCTTCTTCCATTAGCTTTCGTGCTAACCCAAAATCAGCAACCTAAAAAATAAAGAACGCTTAATGTATTATTATTATTTCATTAAATGTATGTAGGAAGCAAAAAACAAGATAAAATTCGCATACTTTAACAACGGGAACTCCAGAAATCTTGTCACCAACCAGCACATTTCTCGCAGCAAGATCCCGATGTACTAATTTTCGCTCTTCCAAGTACATCATACCATTTGCTACCTTAAAAGATAATATAACATTATGTTTGATTACGTTTAGCAAAATTGATGCGAAAGTGCACCAGTTGGAGAGAGGAAGACTGGTACTAGTAATAAAAAGCGGTGAAGAATAACGAAACATGAAAAGGTTCCAGAAGAATAATTATAAATACCATTTCATAAAATCTAACCTGTGCACACATATCCACAAGCGCTTGTAAAGTAAGACTACTACCCTCGCTGCGCAAATAATGAAGCAACGCTCCATTCACCATATATTCAGTTATAATGTAAAACGGTTCTTCTTTAGTGCAAACAGCATATAATTTAACAAGGTTAGGATGGTCACACTGCTTCATAATTTGAGCTTCGCTGAAATTATTGACAAATTTCCTTTTTATATGTAACGCATCCCAAAAACAAGAAAAATTCACAAATTATAAGCAATACTGGTTATCTGATAAATTTATGTCATTTGATATTGGTTATCTTCTGCAGACTCGTGAGATCTAATCCTCAGGATGGAATTAAAATCATTCGTTTATGGCAATCATGGACATTTTACTTCGAAATTTGATTAATGCCGACTATGTATATCATTCATAGTTATACATAATCACCCTAGAAATGCTTCTGGTGACATCGTTCCAGGTTTCATTGTTTTGATAGCCACTTCTACCATACCTCGCCATTTACCGTACCACACATCACCGAAATTTCCATCTCCCAACTTCCTTTTAGCTGAAGCTGATTTCGTGGGATCTCCCAGTTCTGAAGCAGGTGAATGAATGTTGCATTTTCCCATCTAACACCAAGAAAGAAGTAAAGCTGAACTCAGTCATCTCTAACAATGACCTTGTTAATGAGAAAATATCTTGCAACAAATCGGAAAAAACACCAACCTGTTGCGTATCATGGGAAAGATCAGG
>NW_018108257.1:227677-231090 GCF_000183805.2 Loa loa
TAAAAAAAATTTAGCTTATTCTGATAATTTTATCATCAATTAATTGATTAAATTATCATCATCATCATCATATCATATTTGAAAGATGGGAATGATAAAGGAATTATTAACAGCTCTTATCATTCCTTATCTGTCAACGATTAGAAAATTTTTCAAAACAATATCAATGTCTTAGACAATCATTATTGTATCATAAATTTTATCAATCTAGAAAAAGCATAGGAAAAGATAATTTCACGAATTTTATCAGCTTACTTTTGTTTTTTTTTTCATTTTTAGGAGATAATTATAAGCAATACTGGTTATCTGATAAATTTATGTCATTTGATATTGGTTATCTTCTGCAGACTCGTGAGATCTAATCCTCAGGATGGAATTAAAATCATTCGTTTATGGCAATCATGGACATTTTACTTCGAAATTTGATTAATGCCGACTATGTATATCATTCATAGTTATACATAATCACCCTAGAAATGCTTCTGGTGACATCGTTCCAGGTTTCATTGTTTTGATAGCCACTTCTACCATACCTCGCCATTTACCGTACCACACATCACCGAAATTTCCATCTCCCAACTTCCTTTTTAGCTGAAGCTGATTTCGTGGGATCTCCCAGTTCTGAAGCAGGTGAATGAATGTTGCATTTTCCCATCTAACACCAAGAAAGAAGTAAAGCTGAACTCAGTCATCTCTAACAATGACCTTGTTAATGAGAAAATATCTTGCAACAAATCGGAAAAACACCAACCTGTTGCGTATCATGGGAAAGATCAGGACGAGTGGGAGCAATGCGTGGTGCTGGAAACGATAACTGACAGCAAAGACCATCAGCCACTTCTGCAACAACATCATTCACAAAAAAAAAAAACGGCGCCAAAACAGAAGACAAATATTAAATACATGAGATATCATGATTAATGCCATTGTCGCTATAAGAAAACATATTAATCAAATTCATTTGCCTGAATAATAACTGACGAGATCCCTGAGAGTTGCAAAAGTCCTTCTAGTTGTAATAAAGAAACCTGCGTCGCCATCCAATCTGAATGAAAAACAGAAACACAGTTACACAAAATATGGTGTCGAGTTTTTGAATTATTCCATAACGAATTGCTTATAACATAACAATTAAAACCCACCCTTGCTTAGTACTGCACAGTGTGAAAAGGAAAATGCATGAAATAATTCGCGAGAAGGGATTCTAAAATCGCAATGAATTGCATCATTTACAAAGAAGTATAGTCAACCATATTCTAACAAGACATGCAATCTACGCGAGAATACGAACCGTTTGATTTTGTAATGTTTCACAGTACCTCCACGCTGATCGTCCGAATCTCTAATTGTGAGAGCATATTCCCGGGTATCTGCTTCTCGCTCACGTATAAGAAAGGTTCCTTTCGGTAGGTTACTTGCCAAAACTAATCTTTCAGCTCGATTGCGCGCAATTCGACCGGCGAACCATCCGAAAGTAAGACGATGAAACTCATCTATTTTATATGAAAAACATGGATAGAAAAAAAAGTTTGCAAGTAGACCATACGATTACTACATTTCAAAATATGATACATGACAATCCTTGAAAGTGGCAGGCGTAAATGCCTAAATTAAGTGTGCATCACACTGGAAAAAAGATTAAAAAGGTTAATAACAGCGAACCATATAAAACCTAGAAATCGGATGGTATAATAACAACTTACTCCTCACTCTCTACTGTTTGTTGTCTTGCGACAAAATTTCGTGGAACATACCCAGTACCTCCTTTCGAATGTCTTACATACCACCAATCTGAGTTACTGAAATTATGACTTCAGTAACCATTTCTATAACGCTTAATGGAAATGAAGTCAATTAAGTGTACTGCAAACAACAAAACTCAATTACTGTGCAGTGAACCAAAGAAAAGAGACCTCTGATCTAACAAATACATGACATCGCCTTTTCTAAAGCTGAGATCACCATCTGCTCGTGACTCATAAGCGTACAAAGCAACCAAGACCTCTTTGGCGGGAGTTGGATCTGGAAACCAAAATAACTAAAAAAAGAATGAAAAATTTCCAAAAACTACTTTTTCCATCTTCGTCCATCTGGCAAACAATTACTTTTTTAGCTTCAATTAGTTCTTCTTAAAATCCAAATCTGTATCATGGTTGAAGACCTTGCAAGCCACGATTTTCATGTCTTCGAGGAGTCAATGCTTCGCTACAGTTTGCTTCTTTAAGTGGTTCAACGCTATCGCGATCGGCAAGGAATTTCGGAGAACTACGTTCATTGCGAATACCTGATGAAGGCGACGACTGACGCCGTGATCCAGAGAAACAATTACCCATATCTCTGCAAGGCTCACATTATGCAACATATCAGTAAAGTGCTTCACAGTTGCTATCTTCCACAAGGGAAGCGATTGATGTTACAGTAAAACTTGAAACATAATTTGTACAGGGTAAAAACAGAGACAAGGATTCACTGCATTCACTGCAGTGAGATTTCAACCACCAAAACAACCCAAGTAATAACAGCAATAATATCAAGAGATTGTCTCCCAAAGGATTTCTGTCAAAATAATCATTTTAAAGTTGACTACTGTCCACCATTACTTGTTAACATGAATATGCTACTTGAAAAGCAATCTCTGAAAGACAAAATGAATGTTTTATAGGAAGACTACGTCAAAAAAATACACTGCAGGCCTAATGCTCCTTTCGTTGATGCTGTTTGTTCCCAATATTCTCTTTTAGCAAAATTTCACTCCGTCTGAGACAAATTCAATATATTATTACAGTATTCTTGGCAAATTTTCTGAAAAATTAAATTAATTTAACAAATTGCAAAGATGATACTGAAATAAGACAGAAGCACTTCCACAATCAGTCCGTCCTTCTTGTTTCGGTCTCATAAACAAAATGTACTTCCTGCAGCGTGTAAAACTTGCGCCATAAATAAAATATAGGATAGGAAGATAATTCATACCTGCACCTGAAACGGCCTCACAATACAATTAACAAATTAATATTTCAATTTTTATTAAATACCACAAACAGATCGAACAACTTCATAAACATACTGAATAGCAAAGATTTAGAAAAATATATCATGTCTTACATTGCATGTATAAGGTGACTAGAGGAAACACTCGCGACACAAATTAAGCAGATATACTTTATTCTTCACGTTACGCACTACTAATAAACCAAAAAAAAAAGAAATTTCTAATAAATTTATTGAAAAGAATCCTTCAAATTCATAAATACCTTCAAATTCATAAATATTGGTTGATATGATTTAACTGTAACTAAAACTTCACAACTGATTCAATGATTATATATATATATATATATATATATATATATATATATATATATGTATATGTATATATATATATATATATATATATATATATATATATATAT
>NW_018108257.1:231242-247872 GCF_000183805.2 Loa loa
TATATATATATGTACATGATTAACCGCGCTCCAAATTACACCACAGCGGCAGAAAAACAATTCCTAATGTCATTAGAAATTTAATTGAATTACTGGGAGAAGTAGAAGTGATAAAGGAGAGACCTTAAATATATAAATCTTTTCATAGTTATCAACCTTTCATAAAACTCTTCTTGGTAACATGAGATATCTTTCGTTCTTCTTCCAAAAATGTCAGTACTAATGGTACAAAGATGAATATGAAAATGATGAACACCACAATGAACCAAAGTCCCTGGAACGAATCTTGATAGATTCTACATAAAGCAGGTAGCACTGAGGCCTTCTAACGGATTATGAAAATGCATTAGGGGTACTAACAAATGCCAGTTGCAAGGTTTAAGTTTAAAACGCGACATATACCATGCGACGATTTGCAAGCTATCCGCCACAGAAGCTGTGAACTGATTGGTCTATATTACATAAAAGGACGCCTATCAAAACAATCACCCAAATTCAACTAGCAGAAAAACACGTGAAACATAAAAAATGAACATAATTACCTTGAAAGTAGTGTCAGGAGACCTCGCATCTACGAAATGAACAGTATTATCCGTATTTTCAGTTGATAAACTATCCCGTATTTGAGCAATATATGCATCTGTCTTCTCAAACAATTCCTCGACACTTTTATCAGACAAATTATTGTTATTCAAAAGAGGTCTGCAAAATATCTGATGGAAATAATGAAAGGAATGGATAAAATAGAATAAAGGAATTGTATATGTATATATATGCACATGTATATATACATATATATATATATATATATATATATATATATATATATGTACATAACTATGTCATAGCGTGAAACCCTTTTCAGTGGTACAAAAACCTATTTAGAAAAGCAAATTTTATTAACCTATCATCAGTCAACTCCTCTGCCATCGGTTCTTCACAGTTATCGTTACCTAATAAACTACTTCCGTGTTCCAAATCCAGTTCTTTTTGTAATTTGCTCACTGGGATTTTGATAAATGGCATAGCATAAATATCCTGCTCAGAAACGATGTTGTTGACCCTTTTCAAATCGGATAGCTATAAACGAATTGTTTCAATTCATTTGGTCGATCAATTCAAGAAGAATAAAACATTTCTTCAACACTAATAGATGGAAATGCATACCGAAACGGAATACTGCACGGCAATTCTGTTTAAATTATCACCGGGTCTCAATTTCTTCTCGACAATAATCTGTAATCAAAATAAGCTGCTCATTATAATGCATGGTTGAAAATCAAGGAAACAGAAAATGGAAAAGAAAGGGTCGAAATTAACTTTATTGCCGTTCATTGTCTTATCCCATCCGTTTTTATTTTCCCAGTTGTTCCTATTAGCATTCCTCGAACGTAATTCTACTGTTTCCGTACTAGTGCCTTCAACAGCACGTGGACTTATCATTCCACCTGAAAACAATTAACAACAAAAAAACAGGCAAACTTCTACAGATGGCATCAACAACTTCGAAATTTTCAAAGAACTATTATAGCATCAAGCATTCTTCAAAATTTTAAATTTGACAATCTTCCATCCATAACTAAACAACTACCTCCGAAGTTCAATTTACCCTTTTTCATACGACAGCAAAAGTGAAAAACCTATTGATTTCAACAAACAAGGCATGAATATTTCCAGTATATCAGAATTGATGCTATTTATTTGGATTTAGTCTTATTTCTTCAAACTCCGTCTAAATTCTTCGTTTTGCTAAGACCTCAGAATACTAATCAGTTGACTCTCATGATTCGATAACGAGCTGCACAAATATTTAATCCCACACTGACACTCCGTGGAAAGCCCAGAAAATCGAGTTCTGACTGCAGTAAGAGGACTTTTAACACAACTGAGGGGTCATATTAAATCTTTCACTAGCGGTAAATTTCTTAGAAGTTGAAGTGAGGACAGCTAAAGCTGAAAGAAAGAGGTTATGGCATACTCTTTCGAGTCGTCGGTAAAGTTAAGGTATCGCCAACATCTGACCCGTGACGTGTCCCTGGCAATGCACGCGATGAAATTAGAACTGTGAGTGGGCGGGTCGATTCGTTGTGGGTGTGTGTGTTTAGTGTTCGGTTGAATGCTTTGCGAAGAACCGTTGGTACTGAACCGCACTCAGATGATCATTGGCGTGATTGACTGACTCTCCGAGCTAGTCCGATCGATGAGGCATAGCTAGCAGGAACAGGAGCCTAGAAAGTCCGACTGATATTGGCTTGGGTCAGGAATTAATTGGCCAGTCTCTCTTTTGAAACCATCCCGTACACTGCTATCACTCCTTTCACATCTTCAGTCATATTAAACAGAGTTGTTAATTCTTACTGTCATTGATGTCCATTTATTTCAGGTCAGAGACAAAATTTACATCTTTATCATGATAGCACGACGTTGCATAAAAGTGGCTACGGCGTTTCCACCCAACGTAGCTAAAGCCAGTACAAATGGCGTGCGTCGAGTTACACTAATTCCAGGTATTCCATTATGTTTTCTTTTTTCTTTGGGAGTCATTTTCCGCTTTCCACTGATTTTTGATACTGAGAAAAAATAGTTTTTATACAACATGAATTTAAGCTAAATAACTTTGCCTATCTTATATACCTGTCTTGTGTTATTATTTCGTTACGTTAGTTTTTCTTCAACTGACTGGAAATGTAAATTAAATTGCAAATTAATTACCGTTGCACGCAAGTGTTTCTCAATAGTTCGTAACCATTGGTATTGAAGTTATTAGCTGAAATTGTGGGTATTTTGTGTGAAAGGTTTTAGGAGATGGTGTCGGACCGGAAATTTCATCTTCAGTGCAAAAAGTATTCGAAGCAGCAAAAGCACCAATCGAGTGGGATCCTGTAGATGTTACGCCTGTCAGAGGAGATGACGGAATTTTCCAAATACCCCCGAAGTTCATTTTGCTCTTGTCTTTACCCTGTTGGACAAATTTCCCTTTTTAAATTCAGAACGAAATTCTTGTTGGGCAAAGTGATAAATGGGATGTTTACAGTTTTATTTCAGATGTATCGAACTAATGAGGGTAAACAAAGTTGGCTTGAAAGGTCCCCTAGCAACACCAATTGGCAAAGGGCATCGTTCACTTAATCTTGCTGTCAGGAAGTGAGTTGTTTGAGGAGATGAATTTGCTTTGGACGAATCAGGTAGACATTATAAGAAAGAATTATGGTAATGATAAATTGCAGAGAATTCAATCTCTATGCAAATGTGCGGCCGTGCAGATCCTTACCAGGTCATAAAACACTTTATGATGATGTCGACATTGTAACAATTAGGGAAAATACTGAGGGCGAATATTCTGGAATCGAGCACGAGGTGTTATATTTTGTATTGTTGAATTAAATTTCTCCTCATTTGGTTATATTTCGCTTTTTTGTCCTTACCTTTTTTTTACCGGAAACTTTGACTGCTGAAATGATGTTTACTTTACAAGTTGTGGACGAATTGAACATGCATTTGCAGACCAAATCTTCAATAAGTAAAACCATTAATTTTGTACAAGTTTTTTTCTTCATAACTTTTCAATTTAAATGCTCAAAATTTGAGCTTGTGTTCGTCATTGCAGACGATATATTTGCGGTATGAAGGGTTTTATTTTGCTTGTTATATGGTTTTCCACATTAATCACTTTGACTTCGTTAAATTGTCAAGCTGAAAGTTATGTCAAATCGATTTAAGTATTTCAGATCGTGAATGGTGTTGTCCAGAGCATTAAATTGATAACAGAAAATGCGTCAAGACGCATCGCTAAATATGCATTTGAATATGCACGAGTAAGTGGTCGAAAAATGTTAACTGCTGTTCATAAAGCAAATATAATGCGCATGTCAGATGGTCTGTTTCTGAATATGTGTCGTGAACAAGCCGCAAACTACTCCGACATAAAGTTCAATGAGGCATATTTGGACACCGTTTGTTTGAATGTGGGTTGCTTGTCTCCTTTTTCAGTTGCCTTTTTTTTGCAGCATTTTCCATCTCTTATTTGTATGAATTCTGGATGGTAGAAATTTTTGGTACTCTATATTTTAGATGGTTCAAGATCCAAGTCAGTATGATGTCTTAGTAATGCCAAATCTGTATGGTGATATATTATCTGACTTGTGCGCAGGTTTGATTGGAGGTCTTGGCGTAACTCCCTCAGGAAATATTGGTGAGGATGCAGCCATTTTTGAATCTGTCCACGGTACTGCGCCAGATATTGCTGGACAGGTAAAATGACATTTTAAATTATCATGAATAACATGTAAATGCGAACGTCTTTGTAAAAGTCATGTTTTTTGAATATTTATCAAGTATTGCAGAACAAAGCAAACCCTACGGCATTACTTCTTTCGGCCGTGATGATGCTGCGTTATCTGGAATTACCATCATATGCAGATAAGATAGAAAAAGTGAGTTCATTATCAATTCTGTTCTTACTTATTTTGATTGGGGGTAACTTTAACAACACAATTACAAATGGCCTTTCTTTAACAATAAATTGTTTGATATATTGCTCTACTTTTAATGATAGTTAACTATAATTCCTAAGGTTATGGAATCCCTGAAAATTACTTATTGCTCCAGGCCTGCTTTGATGCGATTAAAGAAGGCAATGAGAAGACTGGTGATTTGGGTGGACGTGGCACATGTTCTTCGTTTACCGATGATATCTGCAGACGTATACGAGATTTGGATTAATTTTATAATGTTCTCAATTCATGAATTGAGTTTTGGAAAAAATTTTTCCTTAGTAAGAGTGTGGTTTTCAATATCTAGAATGCAGGATTTTTGTAATTTGTCAAAGCCGTCAAATATGGTGTTGTTTAAAAAGTGTTCCTGTTTTTCTTTTGGTTTTTCCCGTAAGTTCCTTTTTGGTCACACAAATCTTGTTGAAAAAGATTCTTAGCTGATGAATTCACCTCAACAGATTGTGTTCATAATTTATTCATTTAAAACAGGCTATATTTCCACTAATAAATTATTTATTAAAAGTTGTTGTTGTAATTTAAAAACTTTGCAATGTAGATTTCGTTGATTTCGTTAAAGTCTATTATTTTATTTTGTTATATCAGCTTCACATCTTAGCAATGTTTCAAATGAACAGTTTGTTGCAGTAACTAGTAACAGATCCTGGGTGCACTCCACTTCCTAGTATGTGATTTTTGCATAGTTGTATTAATCGCTATTGTGCTGGGATTGAATTTTAGGACTTTCATCTTTAATTCTACGTTTTCTTTAGCAGGTCTTAGCAATTATCGTTCCCGGAAAAACGAAAATTTGAATTAAAAGGTAATTACTCTATCACTAGATACTATCCGAAACAGTGAAGCGTATTTGCTAATCATTGTTGTTAGTAATCACTTTGTCGTCATTCTCAGAGAACAGTTTATTTCTTATCCAATCAGTATTAACGAACATTTCGTAAGTACTGCTAACAGACTTTTGGGAAGGACATCAGAAGAGGATGTTTCCTTTTTAGGATTTCATTTGCAGTTTTTGGGCTTAATTTGGCATGTTCTGAGTTTTTCAATTTTTCCGACATCTTGTTTATCGGTTTGTGAGCCTTTGCTGTTGTAGATTATCTAGTAGATGCCGTTAATAATTCCTTTTGTATTCAGCAAAAGTTTTAAAATTCTACTCTTGAAGGTCCTAATCTTAAATTCGTTTTGTTTCTCTTCGACCCAAAATAGTGAATATGTGTTTCCAATTTCTCATAGCTTTTGAATTTTGATAGCTCATAAATGTATGTGAACATAAAATCACCTAACCTTCAAGTTGAGATTTACATTTCTATATTTATAAAAGAAAAGGAAGGGTCATTCCTTTGAGGGTAATCCTTTCCAAGCGAGAAGCAGAAAGGTTGAGAGAAGCGCTGCCACATAGGTAACAAACATATCAATTCTCATTTTGGTAACTCATCTGTTTATTGTGATTACTCTCGATTACTCTCTGATTACCCTCGTTACTCTCGACATGATTACGATTTGTTGTCCGTTTTTCTCATAAAACTGCATAACATGCGCATATTAGAGGTTTCTATGGTATTTTTCATGATAAGAAGTTGGGTTCGACTGAATACTTCGTGTGTTCGATACAATTTTATTCTGATTTTAACTTGAAGAACAGCAGTGAAATCACTGCTGATATAATACTTTGTTGGATATTTGCTATCATCGGGGTATTCATTGCTTTCGGAGTTGCATATTTTTAGAGTGAATAATTTTCTATGTGTTTATCTGAGAAATGATGATGCTGTAGTTTGGGTAGGGGACGAAGAGCGAACTTGAATGAATTCCCATCATTTATTGTGTTTGTCATCTTCGTGATCTTCAAAAAGTAGCTGTTGTAAAGAATTAAAAAAGATTTTTAGGTAATGGGACACAACGTCTCACTAATTTGCTCAGAGTCCCTTTTACAACCATTTGTTTTCCAGAATTGTTTCTGTTAAGTGTTTTGGTTCCTCCTCAGGTACGCTCGAATGTTCGAAAAGTCTATGGTAATTAACCCAATTAAATTCATGGTGCTTAATTCGCAGTCGCTGTTATCACTTTCCTCAGGTTACAATGTACATCGAGGATTATTTTTAAACTGTCGATAATTGCATTATAACAAATATAATTAGCATGCTGCGTTGGATGGAAGCCAGCTCTCTGAAAGCAGTCTTGAAACCGATATTTTGACAGCTGGCTCTTGTTCTTGGTTTAGTTTAGTCTTTTTTGTATGAAATAAGGAAGAGTTTGTGGTAACCTCAGGGAAATTCGATTCTCGTAAATATGATGTCCGTGAAACTCCAAGGACATTTTGAAAAACTACAAGGATATCTTTTTATTATAGCCACTAACTACTCAGTGCATTTTGAAGTGGTACGGAATTTGATCAGTGGATTACTGCTTTTCTGTACGGTCCCGTGCATACTTTGGCAGTGATATTTCGTTTTTCAACAGCAGTTCATCCGCGGTCATACACACATTTGGACAGTGATAGAGAAGGGCTTAGCTTATTGATTACTACTCAACTCTAAGGAGCTTCGTTGCCCTTTGTAAATGCCTTTGGCCTGTCTGCTATGATTTTAGTCATACTTTACATATGCCTCGTCTTGTCAAATTCAGTTTGTTGTTCTGTGTATGTTTAGACGAGACAATTTTACCTTTAGCATAATGGGAATCTTATTAAAAGACTGGAAATGTGTCTGTCAGAATAAATAACTTTTGTCTTCACAACTTTACATTAAGACAGTTTTAAGGGGATGAAATAAGGCTTAAATCGATGTTTTGATCCCATGAAGATGGGTGAAATTTACTGATGGTTGAACTAATCATAGCAAAATGTACATTTAGGGAAAATAATTATAAGGTAGATTATGCAAAACTCATCAGAAGAACATAAAAAATCAGAATTATATCTGAGTGTTTATTTCACATTTTTTTTCTTTTTTTTTCATCTCTGAATATTTATCTGACATCCCTGAACCAGAGGGAATACTGCAAGGGAATCTAACTCAGCTTTCATTTTATGTCATATATCTTCCTTGATTCTTCGTATTCTCTGATAGTATCTTTGACTTGGGTTTACTTGTTTATGAAAAAGTGGGTGAATTTAGCAAATTAAACTCAGAAATTGAAAAAACTCAGAAAAATCTTACTATCGAGATAACTGGGTCGTGTCACAGTATGGAACTTTAATAATCAGCTTTTTTCTGTGACTTATTCGGCACATTTATTAGTTTCTCTTTCGATATATGACGCAGCTTTCGTTAACACAAAAATTCTCTTCTCAACTTTATTTCAAAAACCAATTAGAAGAATATCCCGTGATGCAAGCAGGCCATCAATTTCTATTCCTGTTACCTGTATTCACAGTTGCAGAGAGTGAAATGGATGAACCTGGTGTCTGTTGCGCTTGAATTAGCCAGAGGCTGGCAATACTTGGAAACATTAATTACCTCCCTAATTCATTCTTTCCATTTCATGTATCTTCTGAAATCCTCGCTATAATATGAGAATGGCTGATGTCAACAACTGGATAACCGCATGGAATTATTATGCAGTATGACGTGCAAAATTTTGCCAAGTTCTCTTAGAGAAGTG
The DNA here is from genome assembly GCF_000183805.2 of Loa loa. Lineage (NCBI taxonomy): Eukaryota > Metazoa > Nematoda > Chromadorea > Rhabditida > Onchocercidae > Loa > Loa loa. Next base: position 239,354 of record NW_018108257.1, read on the forward strand.
CTGCTACAACGTGTTGCAGATCGACCAACTGAAATTATGTTGCAGGTCGACCAACTGAAATTACGCTTTTCCATTGTTTTTACGCACATATTAATCGTATATACCGTATCATTTGCGATGACAGTTATTTATAAGGCATATCATCCAATGGGAGTGATCATTACATGGTAACTAACCACTGGAGAGACTTTTTGTGCTTATGGCAAGATTATACACTTATCACGAATTTAGACATAGAACTAACTTCCATTCTGAGCTAATATACAAATAAAGAAGCATACAACTATGAGAGGTAAGGGAAAATGCAGAGAAAGTATAGGCCTTATTCAGGTCATTTCTTTACCATCCCTATTTATCTGTCGAAAATTACTTCAGAAGCTACTATTGCAGCCGCACTTATCACTAGGATACTTCAACTTTAATCTTCCATTGATACCACAATAGTACGCTAAGTGTAGTCTGATTTCCAAATGAGCATTATCAATGTTTTAATATTAAATGTTTATTCAACGCATTCGGTGGACAAGAAATTGGTGGAAATTAGTGATGGTTTTATGGTGTGTTGCTAGAAATGAAATTTTCATTTTTTACCGGCCATGAACTAAGTACATATTTACGACCCATATCATGAAGAGTATCGGACGTAAATATGTACTTCTTCATTCAGTATTTCAAAAATCCTATGTCCTCACCAAACAGCCAGAGTTCATATTGTAGCAAGTTTATGTCTTGTCACATTTCCACTGTAGAAATTCTAATTTCAAAAGTACTTGTCAGGCTAAGCTCTTACTAAGTTTCGTGATAACAAAAAAAATGAGTAGAAGTGTAAGATTTGTTAATATTAGTAACGTTTGATGACAAATACGAGTAATTGTCATAGGCGCAAGATTTAAAGAAGGTTGTATAAAGGAATCCTTTTATAATTAAAAATTACTATATTCCTGACAAATCATTTAGGAGGAATATGAAACTGAATTGTGATGCTTATCGTACGAATAGTGCTTACCACATATTTCACACTGATAGTCTTATTGCATCAGTGATAATGCTCATCTTTATTTCATTTTTTTTCTCAGTTTCAGTTATTTTAATTCCCTACAAACGGTGTTTTTATTTGTGTTATCAGCATCGAAATATGTTAGATCGTTGAGATATTATGTAACAAATGAATTTCATTAACGGGAGTGTTTAGTTAACTTTTTCATTCATTTCCACGAATTCTCTATGATCTGTAGACTGTCGGTTCGTGTGCCTGAAATTAGCGACAATCCGTAACCAGTATGTCTTTCTCTGGTTTGAAGAAACAACTAAACAAAGCGAATCAGGTACGTTTTTTATTGATAAATATGCAACTGGTAATGCTTTCAGTTCATTTTGTGAAGAATGATGTGATTCATATCCTTGCGGCACTTTATTTTTTAGTACATAATCGAATGTACTCTACTGCAATTGTTTTTTTTCTTTTCTTGTCTACGACTTCCAGCCGTTCACTGTTTAGCATGAGATCAGTAAAGAGGGTGCATTCAGTCGAACTTCGGTGATCCCTAATATGCATAACATATGGCTGCACTATAATTTTTTAAATTCATAGTGTTCTATTTTTTCAAAAACTTAAATTTAAGCTGTTATTTGGTGTCAATTTAGATGACGCAATATGACAAACATTTTGCAGTCTACAAAAAAAGAAAATTTTTATTTCCCTTGTTTTTGTCATTATGGGCTACTAAACATTTGTATGTTTGTTGGATAAGCATATAAAATTTAACACATAATGATAGTAACTGCTAGGAATTTCCCCATTTACAGTGTAAGAATATGAAGTTCTATTATTATATGTATGGTGTTATATGTAAGGTTTAGTACAAATTTCATATTCTGATATTAATAAATGATACTAAACATTTGTTTCTTGTTTATGTAGTATCTCAGCGAGACGATGGGTGCTGCCGAAGCGACGAAGCTGGATGAACAATACAATGAAATGGAACGGGTTTGCTATATACTGTGGTTTGCGTAGTTACTTTCTACTTTTATCGATACTCTGTGCTTTCCATATCCTATTGAGTTGATTAAATAATGGTACTAACGGACGTTATTTTAGCAGCAAAATCATACTTTGAATTTGGACCTTTTGTCATAATAATAATAATTTATTTATTGTCAATTGTAAACATGTTTGAACACTTATTATCTTTTTTTAAGAAAGTAGATCTGACGTACGAACTAATCAGTGCGTTAATTGCTGGAACTCACGAATTATTGCAGCCCAATCCAGGTAAGGGGAAAAGAGTTTTGGTAATCCATAACTTTCCACTCGTTACTGAACGTTATTTTTATCCTCCCTAAAATCGTGATTTCATTTTTTCATTAAAAAATTTGTTATTAGCAACTCGAGCGAAAATGGCCACGATGGGAGCTTTGTCTAAAGTGCGCGGAACATCGAAAGCCCAACCATATCCACAAACCGAAGGCCTCCTAGCAGATACCATGCAAAAATATGGAACAGCCTTAGGTGCAGATTCGGATCTTGGAAAAGGTTTGAATTGAGTTCATTCACATTTTATTGGATTTTGTTATTTTTTGCTAGCTTTGATTTTTGCTTTAATATTCATGTTTCAGCTTTGATCGATGCTTCGGAAGCTTACCGTCAATTAGCTGATATTAAATATCAAATGGAGGATAGTGTGAAACATAATTTTTTGGATCCACTGGCTCATTTGCAACAAACTGATTTAAAAGAAGTTAATGTTCGTTTTTGGAATGTTTTTTTATTATAATTTGAAATGCAGTTTGCAGTTACTCGTTTCTTATCAGATTATTGTTCCAGTATCACCGAACAAAACTTAAGGGTCGACGTCTGGATTACGATTGCAAGAAGCGAAAACAAACACGGGGTTAATTATTTAATTATTTACTTTGCGCAAGGGTTTGCTTTGTTCTGCAATAGTTGAAAAGTTTTCAAAAAACATGACTTTTACAAAGATGTTCGCATTTACTATTATTCATGATAATATTTTTTTGTGGTGTGAGATCAAGCAGTACTGGAGCATAAGGTAACATATGTTTCATAGATTCAAGCAAAGTAAAAATGCATTGGAAAAAAATGAAGGAAGCTGGTAACTGGTAAAGATTAAATAGTGTTGAACTACCTGGTATCAAGTAGTCCAAGGTCTTTCCTAACAATACAGCTTTACCTAATATCCACTCATCACTAATAAATACATTGTACCTGCAAAAACGAACGATCACACATATATTCTATCGCTTCATGCTGTTAACTGTTGTAAAAGATTTTTGAGAAGTTAATTTAATAATTTAATACAGTTGTCGATCAACTAAGAGCTTTTATTATCCAGATGAGGAATTGATTCAAGCAGAGGACAAATTGGAAGAGTCAAAGCAGTTAGCAGAACAAGCTATGTATAATCTATTAAGCAATGATGTATGTGATATCATTTTCAGTTAAATTTATTTTTTGTGGAATTTGATCTCTTAACATTGTAAAGGAAGCAAAAGTCTATCGTGGTTATGTTCATTCTAGTCTGTTGATCAAATTCGATGCATAGTGAGATTTAGGTTGAACAGGTGACTCAGCTCTGCGCTTTGGTCGATGCGCAGTTGGATTTTCATCGACAAACTACGCAAGTGTTAGAACATTTGAAGACACAGCTGAATGAACGGTATTTCTTCACAGTCATCACTTTGGCGTAGACATTATGTTGAATAAGCCATTTCAATCATGATTTTATTGAATGAATAATACAACACAAATTTTAGAGTTATAGAAGCAAGCACTCGACTGCGTGTGGAGCATGTCATCAAGCCTGTTTTAGCAGACAGAGTACCTAATTCTCGGTAGGTTTTGTTCAAAATATTTTACAGTTGGGGCAGGACATTTTAAACTTATTGAAAGTCATCAGCAGACGAATCTAAGAAAAATAATATTGCATCGACTGTAAAATACTTTTCGCTTCATAGATTTTCAAATTAGAAAACTTTCCTGGAATGAACTTTTCCATCAACTTCTGTAAACGGATGTTTTAAAAGGATGACAAAATTGCACTGCAGATCTCCAGTACATATAGAAAATTCGACTTCAGTCAGCACCGCCATTTTTCAATCACCTTCAGTAGCATCCTCCATGTTTCCACAAAAACAGACAGCAGAGAGTGGTGATTGGAGTTTGAGTGCGAAAACCCACAACTCAGCGATCAACTTTGGTGACACGAGTACATCACCTTCTGCTTTACCTGTTAAACCGTCTTGTCGAGCCTTATATGATTTCGAGGCACAAAATGAAGCTGAGCTGGATTTCAAAGAAGGTGACATTATTAATTTGATCTCACAAATTGATGAGAATTGGTACGAAGGTTCACTGCTAGGAAGAACCGGTTACTTCCCTATATCTTACGTTCACGTACTTGTACCACTATAATTTCTTTTCATGCTTTTCATGTCACTAATTTCAATTTAATTCCACTTAAAACGAGATTTCATATCTGAATTCTATCCCGAAATTTGAGAAGTTTCTAGAGATGTAGAAGTGTCGTTATCACATCGTTTCGAGATTTCCAATATGCCATGTTGCAGTATAGATTCAAAAAAAATCTTAAGAAATTGATCAGTTCTATCGGTTTAAAAATACCGAATTGCCATAAGTTGTCACCAGTATGGTAAATTGAGGTTTTTGTAATGTTTATAATACAGGGAGAGTAACAGGGAATTTTATAACTAGCTTAAGAGTTGATCAATTCTAGTTACATAAAGCCAATTGTTGCACAATATCATGTCGATATCAGTTAAAGTAATTCATACTACTTTACCGAGTGTAATTTGATGCCTTTGACGATTTTCACTTTTACGCCTTTTCAAATATTGTTCACATCCGTCTTACTCCACTTCATTGGCGTCAATTACATGCGAGGTCCTTTGCAGACATTTTGCTTTCTTTGGAAATACTGAACAGTGGTATTACCTGTACCTGGTATTTTAACACTCATATTTATTTATTTGCATATTAGTCATTGGATGTAGTTCTGTAACCTCTTTGTATTCCCAACATTTACTGGCACCTTTTCTAGGTCAGAATAATGAAAACCAGCAGTTCTTTTTCAGTTTTGAAATCAAACGGTCGTTTTCCTTTATTGATTGCTTTATTTCGAATTTGGATGTTATACCCAGATTTTTTGTTAGAACTCATACTTAGAAAAGAAAAAAACTATCTTCAAATATTTATGAATTTTTATTGGGTGTTTAGTTACACTGAAGAATATGCTATTCCGTAATATCCTAGTTTTTTTCGTCTGTTAGAAAGAGGTTCCATGTTCGGAGCTTCTTTGGAAGAGTTGAGTCAAAAGTAGACATGCATACAATTTTTTGCTAAAGAGTTCCGCATAAAAATTTTGCTCTTTTTAATAACCGTTCATTATCTTTTTACTCAAGACATTTCATGTCCGTAACGGATCATTTTCTTTCTCATCAAAGACTGAATTGCTGCAGTTTCATTTTTTTGATTCCTTAGGGATATGAATGGAGTGACTTTAATGAGTAAACACACTGAAACGAATACAGATTTACCACATTTACGGAGCCATAATTGTTTCCGAAATCCCAACATCAAAGCTGCTCCAGTGATATATATTTGGGTGAATATCCTCATCTAGCTTTCTTCAGTGCTTTTTATCACAGAAGAAAGTTGAGGGATTAGAAAGATACCGAATATCACACAAGAAAGTTGAGGAATTAGAAAGATTCAAAGGGACCAGTTCTGTACTAGTTTGTTTCTGAAAGTCGGGTTTAAATCATACTCAAATAATGAAATGAATGATAAATACATACGCAGTGTATTAGTCGTTTTATAACATGGAACAGACTTAAAGGTTGGAAGATTGTGACGAAACAGTTTCTATCTCCACTAATTAGTTGAATTCAGCATCTGTCGATGTTTCCTTCTAAGAACTTCTTGTTGCTGTCCAAGGATTCTCAAAAAATGTTGCAACAATGGTTTGAAATCCACCTTTGCGTTCAACTGACTCTCTTTCTCTTCCCTCAAGTAGAAGGGTTTAAACGATGAATCGCCGAGAATTGTTAAAAACCCCTCACTTAAAAAAAACTTAATTTTTGGAGCAATTAGAGCAAACTTTACTGAAAACTCCATATTACTGTTGAAACCTCCTTAAGCATTCAGCTCTTGCTTTTTAATGGGTTTATGCTAGTAATTTTGCTAAATGCTAGTAGTGAACAAAACAGTTATACTTACTCGTGGACAATAACAGATGGAATACACTGTATCCGCTTATGTAATGTATTGAAAGCATCGGTTTGAGGCAATATCATTAGGAGAGCCGAAAGAACAGCTGTGAGAGGTCGCTGGTGTTTGGCATCCAATAAATCAAGTCGTACATCTAAAGCATTTTTGGGTGTTGGTTCTAACTTCAAGCAAAATTTAATGCCAAATTTGAAGTTAACCAGTAAAGCTACTCAACCAGCTTAGAACTCTAATAACATAGAAACTGCGAGTCCGGAACATACATGAAAGTATAGGGCTTTCAATAAGCTGCACAAGTCGGTCGATTTCAATTAATACATCAACTGTAACATCGACCTTCCACAGATGCCGCGCCAATACGCTTGCATGCTCGTAGTTTTGCGACAATACACACAAAGCAAGCAGTGCGATAGGTTGGAAGGCCCAGGTACGATACAAAGATTCGAAGAGATTCACAGAATCCTTAAAACTTTGAATTATTGCTCTCCTGGAAAAGTATATATTTAAATGATTGATGGTCATGTGGCAAAAATTGATTATGCGTAATTAGAGATGCAGGGAAGAAACTTACTTCAGATTCCAGCGTCCTTAATTGATTCCTTAACTCGAACAGTTCACTGGAAGTGAGCAATATCCCATTCAGTAAAGCAACCATTTGAGATACAAATTCTGTATCACTATCTTTTAATAAAAGAACCGACAAGCAGCGATAAATGGATCCGGAACCGAGCAGAATACACAACTGCCTAAAAAAATATTCACGAAACTGTTGAAGCAACATCCTATGAAATTTCTATTTTCAAAATGGAAATATTCCAAAAAGTTCCAGGGTACCTGACGATCAAGACACCTCTATCATTGAGCAAGGCCGTATCACTTCGAAACATTGCTAATAAGCTTGACGTGAATTTCACTAAATATGGTGATATGCCCGAAAGCTAAAACATTAACATCTTTACAAAAATGTAAAGAGAAAAGGAAAAAGGCATCTTCCCTCTTATGATTTTTTTCGGTAGTCACTTCTAGTTCAACTAGAAGAGATAAAAAGACAAAAACAAGTCAGTGATAAAACCTAAATGTAAAAGACCTGCTTCAAGGTATGTTCATCAAGATTAAGCTCCTGCAGCTCAACACCACTAGTATTTTTGCCTTCACATATGTCGGAAAGTAACTGCAAATCCAGCAATAACACATCATCGCATGTATCGGATAGTAATGAAAGCAATACTGGGAATACACGATCCATGTACGAAAATAACTGCAAACAAATTCCCTTCAAGTCAAAAACAAGAGGGAATTTTTTTTTTCTTTTTACTAAAAGAAATAACATAAAGATTCATGAACTGTCACTGATTTCTCTTAACTAAAATGACTAGTACAGGTCCCAAACCCCAAATGATTAATTAGTGTACTAGCAAAACAAGCTATCCAAATAAGTTCATTTGTGAATAAATAATACGGTCTCAGACACTTCAAATGCATGAATAACATCTAGGAACCGTAAATTACTATTAGAAAACTAAAAAATTTTCGAAGGTAAGTCAAAACAAAATCCACAAGTATTTTGAAAGACCTTTTCAACCATACATATCGCACTTAATAAAATCAAAACAGAGAACATTCCTCCACAAAATATATTCATAACGGTGAAAAAGAAAGTTACTTTTGCAGGTGCGGTAATGTGCATTCTACTGATCCAATTTAAGACAGCCATCCTTGTATCGCGAAATTCATGTTTGATATGCTTTAAAAGTACTTTAATAACGGCATCGTATTCGATATTGGCATTCTCCGACAACAATTCCATTAAATGAGTGTTGATCTCTTTAGCTGAAAAAAAAAAAATACGCGACTCATAACATTCAACGAATTTTATATTTTGAAGAAGACCAAGAAGCAACTTTTTCATTGCTATTCATTTCACAACATGCAAAACGAAATCTCTGAAATGAGGCGCTTAATTATATCAGCATCCCTCTGTTAAAAAAACCATTTACTTCGAATTTGAGCTTCATTCAGTTTAGCGCAAACACTAAGCTGTCCACTGAATATCCTGTGTGTGAATGAATAAGAGAATATAAACTCTTCAATACTAACTACACCGTATCCAAATGTTCGATATGGAAATTAGCACTAGCAATAAAGCACTGCTATTAGGATGTCGAATAACATATATGTTTATTACTGAAAGTATACATATATTCTAAAAGTCCCGTTATTGTTTATATGTAAAACAATACAAACCTTTAAG
>NW_018108258.1:0-16085 GCF_000183805.2 Loa loa
GACCGGTTAAATTTACATAAGAAGAATCATGAAAGAAGCTGAATTACGTGCTATTATTTCTGATGTATGCTAATTATTTATATTTTCCATTAGTTATATTCTTTTCCCTTTGTCTTATTTTATGTTATTACTGTCACCTTGCGTTACTCTTATTATTGTTAGCGCTTGTTCATTAGTTATTTTTTTTGTCCTATATACAAGTAGTTTTGTTCTTTCTCCAGTCCTTAATTTTTGTCAGAAAATGAATTCAATCCTACGTTATTCATTAAGATGTTCAATAAAAACACAGTCAAATCATTCGTTTTTTTTTAGTCAACAAAATTACGTATATTTTATTACTCGCATCATTTATCAGTTAACAACGGTTAGCATTATCATAAAAAAATGAACTTACTTAGTATTATCACAAAAAAGTGAACTTAATTAGTATTAAACGTAACTAATTCAAAAATCTTTCAAATAATTTCAGAAAAATTTTTTCTTTCAAAATTTTTCAAAAAAAAAATTTTCAAAATTTCAAAATTTACACGTAATTAAAATTAAACTTCAAAGACTCTGTAAGAAACAAAAAGAAAAATTTGAAATACTTGATATATTTCTTAGTAATTAAAATAAATGCTTCTGACTGGAACATTAGTGCCTTGTTGAGTTGAGACTCTGCAACTCCCGACTTTTGCAGGGTTTTCATAATTCCTAATAAATAAAATGAATAAATAGTCATATGAACTGACATAACAAGCAATTTACATGTTATACACGGTAAACTTGCTGCTAAATTACTGATGAATTGGATTGCCCCATATGAATTGGATTCCCTCACTCAATTACTGCACAAATAATATGGAAGAAATTTTTTGATAAGAAAAAATTCCTCTTAATCACAATAGTTGAAATCTCATGTCATCTCTTTTTGTCAATCCACATACAATGTTCGATCGGTGATCAGCACTTTAACTGTGCTATTAGAAACAACGACTTCCCATCCTATTAGGATATTTGATAATCCACTCCAATTGCAAACTTATAGCAATAGTGATTGAACGGTTGGTTGGTTTTCAACAAAAGTTTCAAGTTATTCAAGAGATTTGAGACGAAATATGTGAAAACTTTGCAATAAAGATTAGCTTCTTACATGTTATCACTAACTGATAAGCAGTAGTGAGTTGATCACATTAAACCTATACAATAGAATGCTATTATTTTGTGATACTTGTATCACTGATAACATACCACGGTATTAATTCGTGGTTGAATGAACCGTTAGGCAATGAATACAATAGTTACACATTTTATGTGAATTTGATTTTGCCCAAATTAATTTTAAAACTTCCAAACAAAGCAGCTTCGTGTTCAGTTTATAAGGGCTACGGGACCTTTGAGGGTTAAGGAAGCTACGGGAAGTTTTCCAACTTTGACGGCTATGGGAAGCTATGGGAAGTTTTTCACTTCGGGGAAGCGCAGACATACCACGAAACAAAATAGAAGCAATTGTATCACAAGAAGTCGATGTAAATATGAACAGAAAAGACATATTTTATGAATCATCTTTTCATTTTTCTTTTTATTTTATAAAAAATAAAAATGATATAACCGCGATTGGCTAACTTTATCAATTATTGATTATCAATTATTAATTTTGCTTCCACCAGACGGTTTTTATCTCTCTACATCAAGTTTGAATCCCTTTTAATTTATTCCCCAAAGTTTCCCAACATTTTGCCAATGTAAGAAATGAAAGATTATAGAAACAAACAAATGGATTTCAATAGTGAATAAAAACCAACAAATCAGTCGATGAATTTTACGACAATTTAATAGATAAATTAAAACGAATTTAAGCAAAAATAAACTGAATCTGAGAAATGTTATAAATTCATATATATTATCCGTTCAAAATTTCATTTGTAATATTCAAGAAATTAAAATGAGGATAATTTATCCATAAACCAATCCATAGAATTTCAAATAAATCATCCTAAACTTTTGAAATTCTCTCTTATTTCTAATAATACCTTTTAGACAAATAATTGTTTACACTGTGAAAATTTATTCAAATTTCAAAATTGTCGTTTAACTTTTAAATGACCTCTGTAATCTTTTCAAAACGATAAATTTGCATTCTTTTTTTTTTCTCTGCTCCTTCAACACAAGAACATTAAGATGACCCTAATGAGTATTTCATTTTAATTTCCAAAATTTCACAAATCATTATAGACATTCAATAACGGAAATTTTTATAATTTAAAAGCACAAAAAAACTTTTGAAGTTTTTAACTTTTGAACTTTTGAAGAATTTATTTTTTTTGAAGAATTTATGCAATTTTTGAAGAATTTATGTAAACAAAAAAGAACTACAAAGAAAATTCACCTTAAAAAATGCCTTAGAAAAAGTATACGGTATTTACTCGGCTCACTTTTTTAGAATATTCATGGTTTTGAATATTATGTGAGAAATTCCTGAAACAGGAGCATGCGCTCTGGACAAATACAGTGTCAAGATATTCGTTTTGTTTTATAGAATGAATTTTGGATTCATTGCAAGAATTATGCCTAAATTTATAAACTAACACCAAAAAATCACTAATGCTAGGTTTAATTTAATTAAGATTTTGTTGCAGAAATTGAAATTTTTTTGGAGTTAAATTCGAAAAGATTCCATAAATGCTTTAATTTTTATGGTTAGAATGCTTAAAGTGCGATTTTAGGATTGTACGGTGTAAATGAATAAAATTAACGGCAGTTTCTTTGAATATTTCACCTGAAAATAATACATAATAGTAGCATAAGGAGAACAAATGCAATAGCTTGAAATGAAGGCCTAGTAGCTATCATCGGCACTGTGGTCGTTTGCAAATCGGGGTCAATTGGTATTGGCTTGGGAGAAAGCTGGGTTCGAATCCGTTCATGAACTGATTTACTCTCTGCGCCTATGAATAAGGACATGTAGAGCATTTCATCCGGTAGTTCCTCCGCTATGCAAACTTGCTCAGGACTACCTTCTTTTCCGGCATAGTAAGCTACACGACCGTCACCTAAAGTCTGAAAATATTTGGTTCTACCATTGTTTTAGATGTGAATATTTTGTTTCCTAAATGAAGCGATAATAGATGTAGGGAAAGAACATGGATGAGATGCGATCTAGTTTGATCCGGTTTTTCGATCGAAAGTTTCAACACTATGACCATTAACTTCAGTTTGATTTAAGGAATTTTCAAAAGCATATATCGTCATAAATAAATTTTTACTTTAAAAAGATAAAGTAAGGAAGAAAACATTGTAATAATTACCTTTTTTATAAGGTAATAAGAATTGCTGAAGGAGAAAGATGAATAGCTGCCTCGACTAAAGTTATTTACTTTAGCATAAGTTGGTTCATAGACAAAAATACCGAAATTACTTTTTACTTTCTGATAAACCATTTCATTCGTCAACATATACATTAACTGAAAATATTTCAAAATACTGATAAAAGTTCATGCTTTTTTTAAAAGAAAAATACCCAAAAATAATAAATTAAGAATTTGACATAAAATTTAATTTGTGGAAAATTTTTTTGATTTAACAAAAAGGGGAAATAATTATTTCTATTTTCAAGTCAATATTTTTTTTTTTTAAGTGACAGAAGGTTTGTACGAAAAACTGTTAGACTGACTTTACGATCTGAATCGTAGGACAATATTTTTAAATTTTTTTGCTGCAGAACTGCTTGCTTGATAAATTTCTCCGTTGAAATGTTATACGTTGAATCATGGACAAGTCCATTTTCTAAAAAATTTTTGCAATGAAATTCATTCATTCAATTTCTCGTTATCACAACTTTAATTTTGTCCAGAAAACTTATGATCGATGTGTATGACAAGAAAAAAAATGTGGAATAGAGCGATGGTAATAGTTTGTTTCTCATTCAAATTATTGCTTGACTTTGACTAATTAATTGACGGTAACTGATTAATTAAATTGAAAAGTTTCGTAAAACTAATTAAATGTACATACAGAACCTTTTTTCTTCATTGGATTAAAATCAAAGCTACAACATAATCACTTCCTCCTCCTCCTCCTCATCTACTAAATAATCTCCTACTATCTGGAAATTCTTCTCCGATGTCATTCTTTCAAAATTTTGATTACAAAATCTGGAAGCTGTGGTACTAGATTCGAGTTTTTCAAAGATTTTCAACTTATTATCATATCTAAACATTTCTATCAGTCCTTTTAGTTTGTATAGATCCAGTTCAACTCGCTGTGACCGAGACAAATTTAATCTTCGACTGATTCCAGCTAATGTTTAGAGTCTAAGTAATAGAATACAATTTTCCGATCCATAAGATCTACTGGGTCTACTGAATTTAGAAAAACTTTGTGACCAATAGTAATGATCTATTATAATTTATGAAAAGTATTCCAAAACACTTTGTGACTGGTTAATTATATATAAAACAGTATGATTTACCGTCAGTGTAAAAGACATGGAGGATATCGGTGTCTACGTCGCTAATATGTCCAATTAATTCCATGTCATCATTTGCAGATGGTTTGATCGAATGTTTTTGCCAAATTTTTCGATCAAATAAACAACTGAGGTAAATATTCGAATGGTTCTGCCACCGGCATTGTCCAGTATAAGCATTCATCTTTTGAGTTACCAATAATTGATATTCTGAAATATCCAATTTTCTCCTATTTTAATAAAACTGGATAAATTGACAAATTAATATTGAATGGACCTCGATATTTAATCACTGGAACATTAGCTGCAACTTTTAAAAAGCTCAATTTTATAACCTCTTTTATATAAAACCTATTACTCCCTCTTATTAATTACCAGAAAGTATTTTATTTCAGAAGAATAATATATGATTTATATGGTTCATTCATTATGCAAATTCAACTCCAATTTATTCATTAGAAGCATGAAAATGAAGGTAAAGACACAAGTGTTGTGTTATAGGTTTTATGGCGCAAATGTCCCAAATTCAAAACTCTTTAAAAAGATACCATTATTTTGATTATAAAATAATGGTTGTGTTGACTGACATCGGCCCAATGAGCCTTCAATTTCTGATAGGTCGATATTACTGTCGACTTTGATACTGTCACCCAGAATGTAAAATATTGCACAATTTTGAAGCATTCCTAGGATCGAGAAATTGTTGTGTCCGATTAAAGCTGGTAATTTGCCGAATGAACAATTTAGTGTACCTGAGTATTAATTTATCATTATTAATCAAAGTAGTAAAATGGAATCTGAAAAGTGAATTGTTAAAATTAATGATGTATGAAATAAACATGAATAAAAATGGAATATGATTTTTTTCGAAAGCTCAATAAAAATAAACTCGAACTTTAGGAATTGAAAAGAAAAAAAAGAAAAACATGCAGAGACTTGTCCGATTGCTAAACTTTATAGTTGGCAACAACAAAAGCAATTCAAATTATATTTATCCAAGATTTAGAAAATAATTATTGTAAATTATGAAAATCAGAAAATAGTTAAAGATCTGTTAGAAACAATAGTGTTTGTAAAGGAAAGAGGTCGGAAAAATATGCAGAAATGGAAGAATAAACTCATAGATGAAATAAGACATGAGAAATCTTGGATAAAAATAAATGCAGGAGAAAATTTTTATAAAAAATTTACCTAATACATTAAACTTTTATTTCGCGTAATGAAAGATTTAATGGTCAAAAATGTGAATAATGAATGGATATGCAAGGAATAAAAAATGACCAATCGTAAGAAAATAAAAAAGATAAAAAGTAAACTCGATAAATACAGAAAACAATAAAAAAGTATGGAACTGATAAGCTATTAATTTAGCAAATATCAAAAGCTTAACAGTAAAAAAGTATGGAACTGATAAGCTATTAATCTAGCAAATATCAAAAGCTTAGTTCTCAAAGAGACAAAAGGGAATTGTTGATACTGAAATAATTCAACTATGACACTTTTGTCATTTAATTATTCTCTCATCCTCTTCAAAATTATTATTATTATTTTACAACTATTCAATTTGAAAATTTCTTGTCAACAAAAAATTTTCGTCTGATAAAAATGATCAAATTACTGAATTGAATTATTGAATTCTGCTCTTAAATTAAAAGAAAGCTTTTGTTATTAGTAAAAGTATATTCATACTGTATTACTTACCAGGTATTTCTTCAGTCTGCAATCTAATTGAAGCAGAGAACATTGATTCTGTTTCAACTTCATTCGTTAGCACTACAATTAAAATGTAAATCCACGATTGTATTTTGTGCATTCTTTCAGTTTCAGAAGGTTTAAAATCTTCGAGTCTAATTAAAAATCTGATTTATGCCTGAAATGAAACAATATTCCAGGTGGAAATCTTATTTTCAATATGAGTGAAAGAAAATGATTTGGGAAAAAAAAAAAAGGAGAAGAAATACGAAATGACAAACGCCTTATATAACTTAGCAAAGTCAATTTATGTATATTAAATAATTATAAGTAACCACAGTATTGTTGCTCGCATGAATAAATTTCAAAAAATTAGCCAATAATTTCAGTTTATATTTTCCAAGGTCAAATTAATGTATTGAAATGGAAAAATAAATAAATTAATAATCGGAAAAGGCAATCGTTGTATGAGAACGGAACATTTTTGGTAAATATGAAAATTTGAATTGTTATACCTTTAGGGATAGGTATTATATTTGCGGGAATAAATATTACACGTATTTTATCTTTAAATAAAATATCGAAGTGTACTTCACGGGAAAGTACCTGATTTATATATTAGAACTTAATTCGGCAAGTGATAGAGAAGTTTCGAAAACAGTCAAATCAAAAGTGATAAAGTACAAATGAACCATACCCGAATTTGATGGTTCAGAGATGATGACAAATGAAAAGGATGGGGTAAGGATTGAAAGCAATTTGAACATTGTCACGATGGATAATTCTGGAAAAGTATGCTTGGAAAGATTAATGATAGCAACCAAAAACTGAAAATTCTTATTTGTACAGCTTTTATGAATTGAGGATTGACTAAAGTGAAATGATTTGATAGGAGAGAAAATAAACATCCACAAAATGTCCTCTTTATTTGATATGTCATCAGCTTATTGAAAGGAAAACTAATCCGTTAAATAGAACAGGAATACATCTGCAGTTATCTGAATTAATCATCTTATAACTAAATTCTTTTAGTACCTGAATCAGGTAATTAGATCAGTTTCATATATCCTATAAAGGTCATGCATGATCTAACGATCAGTTATTAAATGGGATAATTCCTTCAAAACATTAGGAAATGAGGACAAACAACATCTAAACAATCTGAAATAAAAGTATTAGAAGGGAAAGTGCCTCTGTGTGAAATTAACATTAATGTATTCTTCTCTAATCGATGATTACTGTAAAAGTATTTAATTTTCGTAATTTTTCGTATCAAATTAGCACTAATAATAGTTTTAGTAATAAGTCTATTTAAGGATTTCATTCAATATTTGTTGATAAAACATGTCAATAAATTCAAAAAAAATGTCATTCTAAAATGTTTACAACCAACAAAAGCAATTAATCTCAAAAAACTAAAAAAAAAAAGAACGACCAGTTTGACAATAAATTTAGAAAAAATATTGGAAGATATTCGAATATTGAAGAATTAATAGCAATAGTAAATAGTCTATATGGAAGCAATTTAAATTAAACATTTAAGATCAAACATCTTTTTAATTTAGAAATATGACATTTAGGAATAATACTTTATAAACAGGAATATAATTATAGACGATCCAACTTGTTTAAATATGCTGTTGAAATTTGTTTATTAGTAAAAGGCAGCAGGAGGCGATTAATCAGCAATGATAATTTAATTACAACTACTAGCTAAGGAACAGAAGGTCAAATATATTGCATATTTTAAACATATATCCTAATTTAGTCTGAAAAAAGAACATTTCTCCTTCTATTTCAAAAGTTTGTTGAATGCTTGTAAACTTAAATTTAAAAGTCAATTTCTTATATTACAGCAAAAAGTTTGTATAAAGTTATAACCTTTGCCAGTTTGTCATTTACTGAAGAGAAAATCTATCCTAATTATGTGCTACGATATATCATTACATATTTCAGATCTATTGAATATTAGGCTAGAAATGATGCAATCAAGTAAGCCTAATCATTCTAATTATTTGGTGCAATTTAAGATTTAAGTACAATTTAAGATCAATTAAACAAATTTTGCAAATATTAGGGTATGTGTAAAAAAAAGGAGAAAAAAACGAAAGTTTAGATGGTAAATGAAAAAATTTTAGAAATTAAGCATTAAAATTATTTCTTCACTTAGGTCATTCAAAGGATTATTTTAATTTAATTGATTTGAAAAAAAGAAAATGCAATTGAAATTTTGCAAGAAAAAGAACAAAAAAAAAGAGCGTTAAAATCGAAGATTTCCTTATTTATTTACTCACATTTGCTTATTTACTCCTTTAATTGCTGCCATTATTATCTATAATTCGTAATTAGTAATTAGCATGAGACAGGCTGTATGATTCGCAGAAGCATTATGATGAAGACCATAGGATATTTTAAGAGGATTTATATTTAAAATACATGCATCTAATTAATGGATCTGCATCAGATAGAAGTTTTTGATATTAGCGATGTGTTTGAGAGATACTAAAATAATTCGTTCTTGAATTCAGAAACTGGAAGAAAAGAAGGATGTGAACCTGGATAGGTTAGGATATATCCAAGCAAAGGGTAATGAAAATTCAATAAACTCAATTTTTAAAGCTTTCATAAAACTTCAACAACATTGAAATAAATTAATAAATGTTAGAAAATAAAAAAATCATTGCCAGTGACCATTATTACATCATTTATGGTCAGTTGTTTATTTGTTTACTAAGCAATCTAAAAATACCAGTTCTAATTTTCAACATCAATCAAATGTAATCATATCAGTTATTGTCGAATAATGAATTATTTCAAATTCCATTCTCAGAAATTAAATGCATGAAATGTTAGCTCAAATAATAAAAAGAATATTACTAATCGAAGGATAGGAAGAAAGTGGTTGTCCTTGAATCAAATCCGAATTTGTCCATTCCAGACCATTGGTCACTATGTCTCATCATGGATGAAAACTATCAACAGCAACTGCATCGTCCCAAAACGTTACAGCGATAATCCACTTTATTTGTCATTAGTGGGTGTATTCTACTCTTCCAGCTAACATTAATCAAGAGCCACTCTAATCTGCATAAAATTTCAGGATCTTGACATTTCATAGATCTTTAAGGTTATTGTTGGAGAAAAATTAGGAAACTAAAAAGGAGGAAGGAATGAAATTGAGAACTATTAGGGAAATAAAACTTCAAAATAGACAAACGAATTTTCTAGAAATTTACAAACATGAGGAAGAGTTTGAAGAACCTGAAAAGTTGTGATTAATTTCCTATTCAAATCTCCTTCAATGTCCTTTTTTTTCTTTTTTTTTAAAATTACTAATTGTTGTCCAGCAATGTTAGTTTGTAAATAGAATCATTGCTAACATCGTACTATTTTGATATTCAGTTTTGATAAATTAAAAATTATTTAGGACATTTACATCTTTATTAATTACTTTTACTTAGTTACAACAAAATTAAATTTTGTTTATTATATGAAATTAAAATTAAATTTCGAAAGTAAAATGATAATTAAAAGATGATTCTTATTAATTTGTTTTTCGATGATTAAGCATCCTTTGAAGTCAATTCAATTGAGATAAGAAAGTTGGAGGGTATGCTCATCAGACATAGCAATTATTCTTGTGCATTATTATGCACGAATGACTGTAAATGAAAAAAGGATAAAGGTAAATGACAAAATTTTGTAGAATTACTCTTTCATATATTTGCATTCAGCTCTTAACCTCCGAAGACGAATTGGTCAGTGTTTACGTCGTTAATGGTCAGTTGAACAGGCAGGTTGCGATAAACATCTATTAAGTTCTTAATATGAGGAAAATGATGGCTATTGATGACCTCAATTTTTAGGCGCAGTTATCAGGACTATATGACAAAAATACCATAATATTTTGGTACAGTTCAATTCATCAGTAACATTAAAATAACAGTACCAGTAATGAATGGGTCAAATTAGTTAGGTCAAATGCTAAAATCATATCAGTGCAATTTATCAATGTCTTTTTAATTAGATTTTTAGAACTATTCTATCAACTGTTTAAATTTTTTTAATTTTCAAGAAAATATTTTTTTTCGGAAGGTTTTAATGTTCGAAATTAAAATAATCAACGCATAACTGAAATATTCGAAAAGAGAGATGTATGTATGCTCAAAGTAGTGATAATGATAATATATTAAGAGGAATTATTGATTGATAAACAATGAAGAAATAAGTGCTACCGGATGTTAATATGAGTTGTAGAAGTTCCTAAAATAGCAAGAAGTGTATCATACAGTACCAAAATGCAATGTGCAACATGAACAAATATATGGAAGATAAAAGTTGTCGATGTCAAGTCACAACATAAACACATCGAAAGTTTATGCTCGAGATACAATAGTGTCACCAAACTATAATATGTTGTGACATGACATTAATAGCACTCATATACAAAACATATATCCTCCTTCATTCTCATTTCTATTCGTCGCTTTCGCACTTTCAACATAGTTTTCTTCATTACCTGGTCAAACTATTTGATTAAGCAGAAAGTAAATTTATAGTTGTCAAACAGACATAACAGGATCTGGTCACTATAATTAATGAAAATTTTGCACTGACCATTGCTATCGTTGCTATCTGAAATAAGGAAAAAGATATTATAACAATCTTTATTGGTTATTCAATCATTCTCACTGGTCATTTAATATTAATAGTTATTGCTTAGGTCATCATTGTCCTTGTCAGAGTGATCTTATGATTTTTTGTTATCGTTATCATCAATGAATGAACGTTTAAATAAATCAAACTGATTAAAAAAAAGAAAACAATATAAATGTATACTTTAAGCAATATAAATGTATACTTTTAATGGGTTATTAGATGGATATCTCATTAATAATCATCCCATTTGCTATGAAATTTAATATTCTTTTCATAAATTTAAAATTAAACAGACAACATTTTGTTTTAAATTCATCATTATGATCATTTAAGACAACACTTGATAAATTTATAAAATTTAATCTAAACAAATATATGCTTAACATTTTTCAATTTAAATTTCAATCTAAACTTATTTAGAATATAAAATGTTTCTTAACAATGTAAATTATCTCAAATGTTTATCTCATCAAATATATACATCAGATATTTATGTCATTTATTGCAAATCAAATAATTATGTATCAATGTAAGCATTTTTAGTTTCATATCACATTTCGTACTACAACAGAAATAAAAGGTTAATATGAAATAAATGACTATAAGATTTGACAATTATAAAATATGATTTGATAAGATAATGACATTGAAGAGATTTACACGAAATTAAGAAAGATTTATCCTTTTTTTCTTTTTTCTTTTCCAATAAAGTTATGCCAAAAGTTGTTAGAAAAATTGTTTAAGCAAGAATTGATTCTTTGGATTATTTTAAATTTCAAATTAAATCTTCTGCAAACTTTCTACTGCATAAACATATTTGTCGCTATGTCACAATTTTTACTTTTATATTTTGAAATAACAATTGAATATTTCCTTCCATTATGTTATGTTTTTAGAATTTTTTAACATTTTCTTCAAAGATTTTTGCATAAAACTTTATTAGTCTGGTCTTTTTTCTCCTTTTTTTTTTTTTTTTTGAGGACAGATGTTATCATTATTCACAAGGTAACAGAATCACCTCACGTCGATGGCTTAAACTGAAATGTCATCCATCCTGCTAATTCATGCTTCTTTCCTTTTTTAATTTTTTTTCTTTTTAAAAATTACTTTAATTTATTTTCTAGAGTTAATAGGTTTGTTCTAACTTAATATAAAATGCTTTCTTCAAATTCTGAAGATAATACCTGTCCTCTTTTTCTTTATGAAACATGCACTAGATTTCATTTGCAAACGGGAGAGAAATTCTTCATAGAAATCTAACATATGAGAGGGAAAGTTCTGGTAGAATTCAGGAGAGAAACTCTTGATGGAAATTTCATATACGATCCTAGCTCACATTTGACGCCCACTCAACATCATAATAATGATTAGTTTAATTCCCATTTTTAAATCTATTCCGTTTTTTTCGATTTGAACATTTTCAACTAATCATAGAGCCTTTAGCTTCAATGATAATTGCACTAAATGTATAAATTATGGTTGCTTTCCTGTAAAATCAATCATTTCTAACTCAATTTTCATTCATTACTGCTTAATCTGCACTAATTTCATTCATGCATAAGCATGTATTCTTACATATGCAAGCTGGTGATCGTTTCCGATACAAGAAGTGTTATGATGTTCTGTAGCATATACCGTACTTCTATTACGATATTACAGTAGTCTATTTCCGTAAAGTAAGTATAAAAGATTTGGAAAAAAAAATTACTTATTAACAGCTTGCATGTGTTTCTTTTTTTTCCTCAAAGTTCAAACAAACTTAAAATGTCACTTGATTTCGTGTTTTCGAAAATGAATGATCTAATGCTTATCCTTCTTTTACTGAAGCTCTAAGTGTATGACTATTTCAGAAAAAAAAAAATTCCGGATAAGGAATTTTATAAAACCTGATATCTGATTCTATCACTGATTGTGAAAGGATCATTTATGTACATATCAAGCTGTCCCTGACTTTTTTCTTCCAAAATTACTGCAATTAAATTTCATTAAACACTTATGACAATTGTCTTCGCTATCGTCCCATTTTCAGGCTTACATTTTAAATTAAATTGGTAAATCCCCCAAAAGGGGTTGTAAATTTTCAAATAATAATTGAATATTTGAAATAAATTAAGGAGAAAAAAAAACCAGACTGAAAACTGGTATCGATACTTTAAAATTCACATATTGTTGATATTATACAATTTCTAAATTTAAATGAAATGTTTTATTTCCTTGTATTTATAGTTTATCCAGCCGTTTTAATAATTAATTACTTGTTAGAAATATGCAACTGAAAACTTTATTTCCTCTAAAACACATCATTTCCTTCTAAAGGGAAAAAGAAAGAAATGACAGTCTCAAATGTAATTTGATTTCAGTTGACTATCTCAAATCTTTAAATCAAAAGTCTATTGTTAATCTTTGAACGAATCGTTGATGAAAGCTAAAAAAAATCCCATCAAATATTGCCTTCTCATTTTCCTTGGCTTAATATGATGGGTTTTGGCCAAGGTTCAACGATTGAAGATGATTTCATATACATATATATATATGAGAATGAATGATGAAAATGGGCTCATTCAAAGGCGTTAATTAACATTTTGACATTTTCTATCACACATAAACCAAAAGGCGACAATCTTTTCCGCCTTAGAAAACCATTGAAAGCGAACTGAGAAGAAATGTTTTCCATTGTTATCATTGAAAGTAAATAAATCATGAAATTATTCAAAATATCAATAAAAATAACACTTAAAATTGCTAAAAAAATTTTTTTAAGGAAATTTTTTCTGTCAAAAATTCCAAAAAAAAAAGTTGAATTTTGAATTGTAAAAAAAAGACGAAATTAATTTTTAATTAATCAATTTATCCCTTACTGCTGTCCATTAACTATTCAATTCATTCGGTTATAGTAAAAGGAGTGGTTAATAATAAATTAATAAATCTTTTCAAGATAAATTTTTTATTTTTATTTTTATGAATGAGAAAATTTGCAAATATGATTTAGGTGTAAATTACAGTAATTATCTTTACAAAATTAATCAGTAAAAATATGATAAAATATGGGTAATGAAAAGAGAAAATTGTCATCCTGTAATGATTAATAGTCATGATAAATGTTGAAAATTGTCTGATAGCTATTAGTAAGTGGTGAAACTGAAGATAAATGTAGCAGTAACATGGGGAAGGATAAGATCGAGTTTAAGGGTTCAAAGGTGGATCACATTCCATCCCCATGAGATTTGCCATTCGTTCATTCATTCTTTCATTCATTCAATCATTCATTCATTCATTCATTCATTCACTTCCATCAATAATAAATGTCCCATAGTTAGTGATAGTAAAATTATCGAGGTAACAGTTAATGCTACAGCTAGAAATAAATCCATCCTTTAGTTTATCTCTTCAAGACAAAAAAAAATCCCCGAGTTTTCTGTATGATTGCTTATGAGGGTATTGCAATATCCTACATATCCTTTTGTAAATTTTACGATCGTCCTTTATGATTCGGATCAAAAATCCGGATTTTTCACATCTGTCCGTTTGTATAACGTTCTTTTCCCGAATAAGAAAAATCTCCTTGCATGAATACTAACTACTTTTTATTGTTTTACAATGATTGTTACTTGCATTTTTCCTTCACTAATCATTCTCTTTTTTTTTTTTTTTTTGTCTTGAGGTTGATGGGATGATTTGTATCCCGAAATGTCAAATAGATCTTTATGAAGACAAATGTACAATCTGACCTCAACTGTTTTGTCTGTTGTGATAGGTCAGAGGAAAGATTCATTTGCATATTAATGTTAGTTGAAGGCTTGCATATTAGGGTACACAAATGATAATGATGGAAATGAGGAAGTTAATTAGATTAGCAAAAATTAACTATTATTATGAAAACAGAAGTAATCGTATAACTTTGGTTGAATTTATCTTGGAATTTCACTAACCCTTAAACATAAATAAGATTCTAGTGAAACAAATACTCTGTATTTAGCTTCATCTGATGAAATTGAAATGTCTGAAACATCAATGAATAATTTCTTTTTGATATAAAACATTTGAAAAAAAATGAATAAGATAATACAAGGAATGATTTGAAAAAATGCTAAAATAAACATCATCTTCCTTCTCTTTCTTTTTTTTGCAAAATTTTCTTTGTCTGTTCAACAGGACATCTGTCACCATTACAAAGAATGAATAAACATCTGATAATCCCTATCTTTATTCAATTTACTGTTAAAATAAAAATGCATTTTTATAAACATTTGAATAAATATTGCTAAAAAAAAAAAAAGACAGAAAAGGATGTGATTAGTCGCTTCTTGCACCTTTCATTTTCTCCACTAACCAGCTTTCTTTTTTTTTGAAAATAGAAAAAAAAAGATTTTAATGACTGTCAACAACAGGTTGATTAATAAAATTATATTTCTCAGGAAGTAAAAAATGTATTCCACTTGTTTGAAATAATTAAAATCTCAAGAAATGTAATGATTTTGAAATCAAGATCCTTAAGATTTTTTCTTTTTTTTTTGCAAACTTCTTTCATTTGCGTGCCTATTCATAGCAAAAAAAAAAAAAAAAAGTTATGGAAAAAGTGGTTGGAAGACGATTGACGTGACAGGTCAATCGCAAGTTGCGTGAAAGGTCAATAATTTTGAGGAGGGCAAAAGAACTATTATGGATGGGAGACCAATAGAGTTGTCAAGGACGCAAATCAAAATGTGTATTTATCAAATAGTGGATCTTGAAGATAGATCTCCCGCAAATACACCACTCAGATATAATCTTAAAATCACTTCAAATTATAGACAGGTACAAAATTTATTTTTCAAAGATGGCATTTTATGGAATTTCTGTAAAAAAAAATTGTGTTATTAGAAGAAATTCAAAAAAAAAATTTCAACAAAGCAAAAAAAAATTATGAAATTCAAATAGAGAAATATTGAATAAAAAGCCATAAAAGTTGAGTGTATTAATAACTAGACAGATGCACTTTGTACATGTGCACATTTGCGCCTAAAAGAGGTAACATGTGCACATTTGCGCCTAAAAGAGGTACTTCAACAAAAGCGTTACTTGCATAGTTTAACAAAATAATGTCTAAATAATAAAATAGTGTAGTGATAAGTGATAATAAACTTGGTGATCTGAAATGGCTAATCATTTAGATGCATCTTGTCTATCAAATGTATTGATATGCTTGCAATAAGCAATAATATGAATGAATTCTTAAGAAATGAAAGTTAAGCCTTGTTTAATCGTCAATCATTGTGATAAATGTCAAATAATCTTAATGGAAATTCAT
>NW_018108258.1:17177-32770 GCF_000183805.2 Loa loa
ATTTGTGAGCAAATTAAGAAAGAGAAATATATCCATTATTCTATTTCTTACGGGAAAAAATTTCCCATAATAAACAAAATAATGGATGAGCTGGTGAATGGAAATAAGGAAAGCAAAGTTCAGACCGGAAAGCAAATCAATTTTTGTATAATTAATTTAATCTTT
This sequence comes from Loa loa, assembly GCF_000183805.2. Classification (NCBI taxonomy): domain Eukaryota; kingdom Metazoa; phylum Nematoda; class Chromadorea; order Rhabditida; family Onchocercidae; genus Loa; species Loa loa. The sequence continues at coordinate 17,343 of NW_018108258.1, forward strand.
AAAAAAAATTTTTTTAATCAACTAAAATCGACTGGGAAACGGAAAACTAACTTATTAAACAATTAAGTCAGTATGTTAGACTTTGAGATTTAACAAATTTCGAAATTTCACGAATTTCATTGATCTCTTCATCCTGAAAGTATCTGGAACCAGAATTCAACATATAAATCAAGGATAGACAACGGATACGAAGGAAAACCTAGTAACTGTTATGCCAATAAAATATTCCAGTATACTGACCATGTTGTTCCTCGAATCAGAAAAATGGCAACGAACAGGCCAAAGGTTAAGGAACTTCTCTTTTTTCTTTTTAATTCAAAAAATATTCCACAATACTTTTGAGCAAGACTTCATTTACCAACAACTAATAAAACGTCAAATATACCTGAGAAATAAGCAGGATAATCGTTTGAACGGTTAATAACTGTTGTCAGACAGTATTAGGAATTATGAAAACCCTGCAAAAGTCGGGAGTTGCAGAGTCTCAACTCAACAAGGCACTAATGTTCCAGCCAGAAGCATTTATTTTGACTCCAGAACATATAACATCCGAAAATGTCAAATTCTTCAAACGAACTGTGGATAACATATAACAGATAACTGAAGGTATTGGATAGCATATAACAGATGGTAGAGTTAGTAACTACACTCCATACAGTTTTCTGCATGTTCTGAAACAAGACGAAGGCCAACTCCGTCAATTCACCCAGACTGCTTCAGTCTTAGGCATCAAACGTTTTAGAGTTGAGAACGATACTCTTGAAATTCTGAAGGTTCAAGTTCATTTAGACGACGAGTCCATGTAAAGATAATTTCAACATCCATGAATCCAAAGATTCCTATTACAACTTCACCATCATCATCCTTTTACCGCTTCAACTTTTAGTAATGCTACAATACTAAAAAGGTCAGAAATTTTGCACCATTGCAACAAATTATAAAATCTGTTGAATTATAGAAAATGAGCTTTATAGCAAGGTATCAAAGTACTGCAAAATTAACGAATATGTACTCGCCAAGAGGTAGCGATTCGAAGAATGTACAAAGTGCGACCAATGCATGGAGGAGGCTTATGAAGCTATTGGAAAGTAAGAAATAAAATGTAACAAAAAGCAACGTACGTTTGCTGATCTACAAGATAAAACAAAACTTAGTAACTGAAACAGCAAATGGAATGGATTCCTACTGAAAGTAGTACAGTCATGCCAAAGATCCATTTCCCACAAAAACCACGAAACTGACAAAACACAAAACAGGCCGTGGAAAAATGCAAGAAACCAAGAAGATATGAAACAACCAATTTTTTTTTATTGCAGCTACATACAAGAGAATTCACTTACGAAATTTACAATCTCTTGAATTATAGAAAGTATAGCAAGGCATCAAAACACTGTAACGTGATCAGAGGAAGAGTGACATCGGGGACAGCATTTCAAAAACAGAAGATAACAGAAGCACATTAACGACTAATCAAATAAATAAACTTCCCGTTCGTAGGATAACCATTTCGATGTGAGAGATTAATGCTCATACATAGTACAATCAGTACATTTTAGTTCACCTGTTCTTTAACGCTGCCATTCTTTTCGTCACATATAATATCTTTTAAAGGACGACGGAACAGAAGAACCTAAAAAGTAACATCACTAAATTCTACGAAAATACAGAGAGAAGATTTGTACGGTTATCATTATTATTTTTTGTATGGTTGTTTCTTAGCACATGTCGTTTTTTCGTTTTTTGTCAACAATGAAATTGGCTCAGGAACTGCTAAAGAAAGCAAAAAGCGATCATAATTCAAGCAATTTTGAAAAACGAAGTGACAGTCTTAAGATAGAGAGGGCAGTAGCGGTAATCTGAAGTTGACAAGGACTAACTGGAAGCAATATCGGAATGAATTATTTTTGTAATTACAAAAGAAGTTGCCAAGAAATACAAAGTCAGTCGCTCTACACCATGCAATATTTTGTATTTGCGATAAAGAAAACTTAATGTTTTGTGAACACTACAACTTCGTGTTGTGAAAAACATCGCACACAAATATTTTGTGAAACAACAAGAAGGGAAGAGCCATACCGAAAGCAGAAGAAATCTTGATAATTTTGGTTATGAAGTATTGGAATATAAAGGCTTCGGTGATATTGCAATAAAAATTCAGGATATAAATTCTACTCAGACAAAAAGAATAACATACGTGTCGCTCTGGTGTATGGATCATGTAATGAACCCATCCCTGACTCTGCTGTATTCCAAGTGATCGCCACTCTTTTTCACTCATCAATCGATCCTTTGGTATAAGTCGGACCAAATCCTTGGGTACATGTACATGTCTGAAAACAAAACATGTCACCTTAATAAGTCACCTAGCTTAGTACTGTAAACTGTAAAAAGACTGAAACCTCTCCAATCACTTCAATGAATTTTTGCGATCTACAACCCAACTAATTTTATTATTAATTCAACTCTTAAGAACATCTAGCTTTTTTGTGCAGAACTGCAGATATTACACTATTTACATCTCCGTTTCTTGATCACACCGGTAGGTAATATTCATGGTATTCAGAATCATTATCACATCACACTGTCATCTCAGTACTAGTAAAACCTCACTAACTACAAACTGCTTCTGTTCAAATTAACTTCCACAAATCATAGCACATACCTGTATTCATATCTATCATCGCTATATTTGTTCGAATAATAAAAGTCATGAGGTGAAGCACTCATTGTACTTAGCGGAAAACTGACTCAGTGACTCGACTTAGAAACGAAGAACGTGAAAATCGAATTTGCTCCTTCGTCCCTAAGGAGAAAATTTTCTTTAAGTACTTTCGGACATATTTCTCAACGAAGAATATATGCATCATTTTTTAACCTTCAATCCCCATGTAGTCACAGTCCGAGTGGAAGCATGGATGGGACTTTGAACTTTCGCAGCAGGATGTGTGAAAAGATTTCCACGCAAGGTGAGAATTAAAAGGGCACAAGAATAAACGGATGCCTGCAGTTGCAGAACACTCAGTATCGGGGTACGGATGAGAAAAGTTTGGAATATGAAGTCAACTTTAGCATCTCAAACTGCGCCATCTTCATCAAACAGTCGACAGTACACACGAACTATGACTCACTACATGCCATCTTACAAGGCAATAATGACAGCGAATGGTCAAAAGAGTAAGTGAAGGACGCTGCAATACTCACTGCTCCTACCTGAGACCTTCAATTTTAGCATGTCTAAGTCTAGCATTTAATATTGTTTGTAGCCCTTTTGTCATAATGGGTATTTTATTAAACAAAATTACGCATAACCACCAGCTTGACTATCGCAACAGGTATTCCATCTCATGGAGGAAACCGAGTGATGAAATAGTCAAATCCGATTCGAAAGAGTACCCCTTAGGCCTCCCGCTGCAAAAGAACCCATAATACCGCCAATGGTACTGACCAAAAGAACCTCTCTCCCTCCCCACACTCCGACCTCTAATCATACAACTCGACAATCACAACAGGCAACCACGCGAACTGATCAAAAACTTTGCCGCCAAAAATCACTTCGGACGCGGCTTACTAAACCGCGGCATTGCGTTATGCAACTACGACCGTTGCGGACAACTCGTGAAACTGCGTAGTATTTCAGCTATCCGGCACGAAGTATGCTATTACGGCTGCGGCGCTGTGAAAACGGATGTCCCGGGAGTTTCTAAATCGAGCTTCCAAATTGCTTGCACAAAAAACAGAAGGAAATGCTTCAAACTTTGCAAGTCGTGGACTTTATCTCAGTCAGTGAGGAGAATATCTCAAATTTAACGCCGAAAGGAGACAATAGGAATGAGTTCGAAAATACGCAGTCATTTTCATAAGGTAGCATCACTCCATTACTAGGCCTATATGCCTACCCCATTCATTTCCAAAAGAACGAATTCCCATCCCTCACAGAATTCCCTTACAGAAACAATTCTGTAAAGTGAAGTCAAATTAATAAACAGGGAACCTCAATTTTTTGAATAGATGCAAATAAAGCTTCCGGAAATCGAGATTTTTTTGGTTTAAAAACAAGCTGCCGAAGAATTTTAGTGAAACTTCCAGATCTTCAATCATTTTGATCCATGAAACCTCAGTCACTTCCCGAAATCTCCAATTCATCCCGTACTCTCTCCCCAGACAAACCCCGTATTTAAGTGCGTCCAAAACTTCCCGGTTCATAACAGTTATTTCTTTCCATCTTGCAGCACAAAAACGAAGAGGAATTGTTGGTCTCGAAGCTAAGATCTGGGAGATGAGGGCGATAAATGAGCCAATTACTGGATGAGAACTGAGAGGGGAGGATGGATGTGACAGGGTGTGGACTTAATTCATTTGGTATTTCAGGTTCGCTTTATCAGTAATAGTGAGAAAGGAATGGGCCGCGATTCGTACCATCGTCGGAAACGTAAAACTGGAAAAGATGAGGAATCGTCGGACGAGAGCAAGCAGCGTTCCTTATCCCGAAGTCCGGAACGGAAGTAAACTGTTTTACCCTTTAAATTTTTAAACTAATTCTCAAGTTTTCATGAATTTGGGGAAAATTTAACAGGTGTGGTTTTTCTCATCTTTTAATAAACTGCAGCAAGCCATTTCCCTTTTTTCAGATCAAGACGTATGGATAAAGGAAAACATAAGGAGAAATCACCGGGTACCCCTTCATCCAGTAAGAAGTAATATTTTGATTTCACATTATGCTTTCATATATTCTATTTTCATTTGAATTGGTGGTTTCTTGATTATACATATGAATTCTTTTTCAGTCAGAAGTCTTTACATATCATTATTTTCAGTGAAGAAAGTATATCAATTGAGGAGACGAATAGATTACGTGCATCGCTTGGTCTAGCTCCACTTGAAGTAGGTAGTGGCCCAAAAGAAAGTGAAGTGGAAGGAAGTGAAGGTATAGAGAAAGTTTACAAAGAGGATGGGATGGAATTCGTGCATAAAAAAGCCGAACATTTGGGCGAAAAAAAGAGAGCTGACGAAATGCGAGAGAAATTATCGGTTTGGTTTCGTTATATATTTAATTATTTTTAGTAAATCTTTATTCGAGTATTGTTGCAAACTTTTCTGTTTTATAACAAATACAGCATAAATTTGTCAAACTGTGCTAACTCAATAAATTTAGGTAGCTCGTGATAAACGGAAACTGTATGAAAAAGTATTGAAAGTGAAGCCATTGGCGGAATCCGATTCCGATGAAGATGCAGCCTCTTGGGTTGCGAAAAATCGTGAATTAGAAGAAGAGCGGAAGAGAGCAGAAGAAAGGGTAAATATATGTACAGGCGAATTAGAAATGTACTACAAGCAATACAGCAGTATGGAAACAACAAATATTTTTTCAGGCTAAAATTCTAGATGATATGGATGCGGATTTTGGTGTTAATGCGTTGATAAGTGAGGAGAACAAAGTGAAACAAATCAAAAAGACTAAAAAACGAGGGGTGGGTATAATTTTTATGTTTCCAGAACCATTGTAACAGCTTTTACAACAAATCATTTTTCCTTTGATAATAAGTTCATCATTTATTTTTGCAGCAGAAATCAGATCTCGCAGGTTTAATGGTAGGCCATGCCAAAGAGGATTTTTTGGAAGGCAGCGAAACTGTCCTGGTGCTTGAAGATAAAGGTTGGGATTTCGCGGAACGTTGTACTTCCTGAATTTTTTAATATTTCCAAAGATATTACTTAGTACTTTTTGCTCACTCGGGTTATGTCAGAAATATATTTTAAGGCGTTTTGGATGAAGGTGAAGAAGTTCTTGTGAATCCAAATTTGGCTGAAAACCACAGGTATCAGAAAAATGCCGAATTGAAGAGAAAGAAGGGTCGCTATGAGCCTTATGAAGAGGAGCTTGATGAATACGGAATGGTCTGTTTTGAAATTCGGATTATTTTTTGGAAGAGTTTATTAATAATCATTTTATGCTTTATGTTGCCAGTGTGCATAATTTTCAGCCCAAAGAAAAGGGGCTTCTGTCAAAATACGATGAACTGGAAGGCGAAGCAAAAAAGGCTTTCCGTTTGGGTATATATTTAAATGAATTCAAGTACTTTTCGTTTACTACCATTTGTTTCATATCCCGAATGTTTACTACTACTTATTATGTCTCATGTTATAGCTGCTGAAATGTTTTGATCAGTGGAACACCTATTCATTTTGCATAGTTTATTTCTTTATTGCGATGTACGAAACGTGGCATACATACGCCCGTTGAGTTTCCAAACGTTCAGCATTAATCCATAACATCATCAGATCTGCTGATTTCGCTGCCATTAACATTATCCATTTTAATAATTATTAAGTGTCAAATATATTCAAGATGAGGGTGGCGAAGTTGATATTGATAAAGAGCGAGAAGAAATGGAAATGCGTCGGAAGCTGTTCATGGCAAATAAGAAACTAGAATCGTTAGAAACGCCAAAGTACACAGTGGCCAGCGAATTTTATACCGAGGTTTGAATTAATAAACATTTTGATCGCATTATTGGTGCATAGATTTGCTTTTTCTGTCCGTAAGGAATTACTTTTCAGGATAATCAGATACAAAGGAATTGATTAGGCTTTTTCAGGAAGAAATGCTTTTATTTCGTCGACCAAAATCAAAAAAGACAAAAAATTGCGCAAGAGAAAGGAAAAGATGTTGAAAGCTGATGATCTCATTCCAGATGAGTCTACATTAGCTGACGATGCGGAAAGGTTTGCTTAAAAAATTTTTAACGTTGTAATTTTCGGTATGCATTCAGCATGGTAGTTTGCAGTGATTCACGTTTGGAAAGGTGGGATGTTTTTTGATGTTATTTAATTGCTAACAGCAGGGATTTTAAAAGTTTGGGAACCTGGCAGAATACCTTGTAATGAAAATTGCGGCTTCCATCTATTTCGATCAGAGTTTGTCATATTTTCTGTTCATTTATTTCTCTGAACTTACTGAATTATTCGTTGTTAGAGCAGCCAAGGTAGCAAATCGACAGCGCATACAAACGGTTGGAATTAAAGAGGAGGAAAAAATCACAAAGGATAAACCTAATCTAGAAGATGGGGAACTTGCAGATGATGACGAAAAAAAGGTTTTGTATGTTTCTTCAATTACTTCTTTACTCCTTGTTTTGTCTTTTTTTTTCACCATTCATTCTCGCAATAATTTTATTGGTTTTTACGTTCTGATTTAGGGCAGCTGGCGTTCTGCAGAAACGAGTGCTCTCGTAGATATACAAAACTTGAACAAATTGGCTAAACGAGTGGACGAAGAGGATGATGATGATGATGATGATGATGATGGCATGATTTTCTTTTTGTCTTTTTCTGATTTCATTTCAAAAATCTGCATTTGATGTCAAAGTAATTAGGCAACATAACTTTCCTTATTTTAGATCTGGTTGGTGGAGTGGATTTATCCAATGTTGTGATTGAGGATGATGCCGAAGAAGAACTAACGGTGATGTTAGACCGTGCTCGTAAACTTAAACAACATGAAGTTAAAAAGGAAAATCCAGAAAGCGATGCTGCATTAAAGGTTATACACTGTAAATGTAAAGTACTGTTTACACTTAAATGTTGACAAATATTACCCGAAGAGTTTTTCAAAATTTATATTTTTAGCATTTAGTACTGTTTTTCCTAAATTCACGTGCAATAATTTTTAGATGCATGAATTGATGAAGATTCATTCCGTGAAAGAGGAACCGATGGATGTAGAAGAAGGAACTGATAAAGGCGGTGTTGTTATTGACTCTACAATGGAATATTGCCGTAATTTAGGTATTCGCGGACGGTATTGTAACTTGAATGTAACATGAAGTTTGTTAGAAAATTAATCACATTTATGGTGGACGAAATTTTGATATTATCTTTCCAGGTGAGATTCCTACGTACGGATTGGCTGGTAACCGGCAGGATGCGGTGGATGTCAGGGAACTGAACGAACCAGAGGCTGTAAAAGTAGAAACGGATGAAGAGCCAGGTGCTAGTCATTCACCAGCTGAGTACGTTTCTCCATTTATAAAATAATTTCTTCATATTTCTTGGGCAGTGCCAATATTCCAAAAATTATTTCAACCTGACTGCAAATATCTCTTTTCATTTGTTTTGTTTTCACATATTTTAGGGAGCATCGTAGTCTTAGGAGATCGGAACAAGAAATGAAAGGTAAATGGACAGAAGCAACTGCGTCGACATCTGCTCATGATGACAAAAAAACTAGGAAGCGCAATGGAGAAAGTGATGTAAGCTTTTTGTTAGAAAAAATAAAGTTTAACTTTTATCAGGTGAGTTTAAGTTTAAAGTTTAACTTTTATCTTCGAATATCTCAGGTGAGATATTCGAAGCATACAGTATAATGGACAATGAAATCATTTTTAAATCTAGTTTTTCGTTTTTCAAATTTTAGGAAAGCGATGACGAAGCATACAATGTGTTGGGTGAAGAACGTGATGTAACAAAGGGTGTTGCTGCAATGTTAAAATCTGCTGCCGAGAAAGGTTATCTTGATGCTGGTAAAGAACGGAAGGTGAAGGGTCCATCATTGAAACATTTGGAAAGCAAACGTTTCTCGCAAATTGAAACTAGTCGATAGTACGTTTTTTTTTTTTTTTTTTCCTTCGTTCTGAAGTTTGCTATCATATTTTTTTTTCTGATTTACCGTATGCTTACATAACACTGTCAAAAGAAGTTAAATTATGTGTATTTCTGATATTATCTGAATCATGCTTATGTAAACGTACGGCTTATTATTTATAGTTTTCTCGTTATCTTGTATCCTTTTGTCATAGCCTCATTAATATTATTTTAGAATAATGGAAGTCTGGTAAATACTTAATTTTATTTTTTAAAAAACATGTAATTTCAAACACAACAACTCACTTTGCAGTGATATTGAGGAGAAATATACGAAAAAACTGGAACGAATGGGAACAACCGGCACGGGTCCTGTACGACCATTCCCAGAAAAAGCGGATTACAAACCAGATATACGGATAACATATGTCGATGAACGTGGAAAAGAAATGGAATCAAAGGATGCATTTCGTGTTCTTAGTTGGAAGTTAGCCTGATTCACTCATAGACGATTGAATAGTGGGGATTGTAATAGTTACTATATGTAATTTAATTAAAATTCTAGAACACTGACAATGTTAATCAGCCTTTTTCAGATTCCATGGCAAAGGGCCGGGAAAGAAGCAAATTGAGAAGAGACAAGCGAAACAGGAAAAGAAGGAGCTCATGAAGAAAATGAATTCCATGGACACACCGTTGGGAACACTTAACAAACAATTAAAGAAACAAGAAGCGATGCAGACCCCATATATTATTCTGAGTGGTTCTGGAAGAGATACAGGGTTTGTTCGTTTTATAAGACAGGCGAGGCATTAGAGGAGTCTGAGATCAGTTGCTATAAGATTCTATATTTATTTTAAATCTTCGGTTTATCAAGAGGTGTACTTTTGAAATGCAGTCATATACTGAGAAACTGAATAGTGTGTCTTTATCAGTTTTAGATGAAAATGCTCATCAGTAATAAGCAGTATTTTGCAGGGCACCCTTGAAGAAGGAATGATGCACTTTCTCAAAATTAACCTGAACGCTATCAAGAGGATTTATAACTTTATTTTGAAGATTCCTTACAAATTTAACTCGGCTATTGTTCCAGATAGTTTTCGATGATTTTTTTATAAGAGAACCGTTCACATTTCTACTTCGGGGACAAATTTGCTTTCTGTATTTTCAGTCAGGAAATTTTTGGCTTTTTTCCGTTTTCTTAAGAAAAGATAGTTTTGTGTGGTTGGGATATTTTCATATTTGAGAATAAGAAACCCTCTGGAGTGTCCTACTTATGTGAATTGTGGTTTGTAGATTATCGGTAAAAATTTATAACTTCTTGCTACGTATAAACGGGGAAGCAAATTTACAACACACATGCGCTGTAGTTCGCTACAATGATCAAATACACAATATTGTTCGGGAAGGGCAGTGAAAACAACAGGATACGACAATCAGAAAATAAGGGCATGAGAAATGAAACTGACTTGGTAACAGTTTCAGATGAAGTCTAAAGATAATGCGATATAGCTTTTACATAAGGGATTAAGTTATTAGTTTTTGTTCCCTTTTCAAGGTATGAGTTTCTAGATTATTTTAAATAAGGATGAAGTAAGGAAGTGATCAAAGGTGTAAGGATATTTGGTATTTCAGACTCTTCATCTTGCTCAGAATGCTACGATGTGAGAGGCAGATTTTAGACTAAAGCTGATGTTCATTTCGTATTTTATTTGTCCAGAAATAAGTTGTCATTACAGCCCATAGCCATAACGCAAAAGTTCTAAAACATCTGCTATAAAGGTCCTATTGTTAGATTTGATGAATCCCGAAGGATTTGAATTTATGTTGAAGCTAGCAGTATAGGATCTGATAACACCATTCTTACTTCCTCGAGGTAACACTCCCTGTTAATTCTTCATATTGTCGATCGATAGCGCTATATTTTTATAAAACGTTCAAGGACGTTAAATTGGAACCCGTTTGAGCGAAATATCGTTGCATTCTCTAATCATTCTTATTTAATGGCCCAAAAATCATTATTAGTTAATGGTGCGAAAATTTGCATTGCAATAAGATTGCAATACTTCCTACTTCCTCAGAATATCCTGGACTGCTGTTGCTGCAGTTGAAAATGATTGGCGTGAAACACTCCGGTTGCATATACATTGTGCCTAAAAGATTCCAATTTGTTAATGAATCTAGAATAAAAGCCTTCGATAAATTCGACTGAGATTCGAAGAGTGATTTAAATTAAAATCCTAAACTGTCTCTTCCATGTCTTCAAAGTAAAACTCCACAAAACGGTTTTCATTAACATCAAGCTATCTTTATTTTACTAGTTTCCGGTGTAACATCTGAAACAAATTATTTTGACTTCCGTATTATTTGGAGGTTTTATGTTCTATTACTTATATCGTGTATTTAAGTGAATGACATTGATAAGTAGTTACCTGGATAGTGATAAAGTGAATTCCATGCTTGGATTTTAACTTTTCATTGGCTTCATGCACCACATGATTCGAGTCACAACTTTTTTCAGTATCGAGATGCACTGATATCGCTACTTTGTCCATAGTTAGCGACCATACTCGAAGCGAATGCACGTCTCGGACTCCTTCAGAATTCGTATTTCTGATTATTTATTCTAACAATTGTAACCATACAATTAGATGAAAGAGAGGGATTGTCTTACTAATTTCTAATTCTATTTTAAACTCAACATTCAATGATGGGATTTAGAAAAGATCAAAATATGAAATCGATTAATCAATCATATAAGCAATTAATGATGCAGTCCATTTCATCTCCTCTTTCTTCTGTCTTTTTATCTAATAGGGAAATACGATTCTCTCTCAAAGGCTAAGTGACCTCAATATGAACTCTATCGGTCCCAACAATTTAAGCTGCTGTGTAAACAAAGAGAATGGAATATTAGGAACATTTGACACTAATGAGACTTAATAATCTATATGTAAAATGCCATTTCTCTTCATTTAGTCTAGACTATTGTCCAATTAATTTAAATTTTGCTTTCTAGTTTCAGATTTTAAAAAAAAGAAAGAAAAATCTACACAAACCTTCAATGGCACACAGTTCATTATAAAGTTTGTCCACATTAATGTGTTTCGGAGATGCTTCCATCAAAATAAGTACTGAATCTCGAGCTACCGAAAATGATGTCAGCTAAAAATTAGTGGACGTTTTTATAGCTCCATAGTTAAATTCGATCAAGGTGATTTTAAATTCAAGAAAATATTCAAATTTAAGAATACGAACCATAACAAGCATTGAAAAAACAAATGTACAAATAGGATCTGCCAGAGGATAATTCGTAAATTTAATTATTAATGCAGCAGATAGTACACCCAAAGATTGCAATAAATCACCGAGAACATGAACAAATGCAGCTCGAATGTTAATATTACTCTAAAATAATTTTGATTGCGGAAATTTACCCTCAAATTTAGCTTCAATTTATTAATTCATTCTAATTAACATCCATCTTAATTAGTTTTTCGAAAAGATTCTTTTCAAGCGGATAATTGATGCATATCTCTATTATTCAATCTTACTGCTCATAAATTCTTCTTAAAATATAAATTAACAATTCTCGTTAGCGCTCCTAAATTTGCTACTATTTAGAAACTAATCAAAAAGAATTTTACTTTCATCAAATAATTATCATCATATCTCGAGGATTTAAGTTTCATGAAAGTGCAGCTTAACGTTTTGACTATAATTAAACATATCCTAATATTATCCAAATTTTTAAAAGATGCAAATTTTGAAACAAATATTTTATAAAAATGTTTGTTATAAAAATTAAATTTAATAAAAACTAACCCCAAATTCCAATATATGATGATCATGATCGGTAACATCAATTGTTTTAATAATATTCGCATTATTATCCTGCTCACAACGAATATTTTTCATATCATTCTGATAAACTTTACATGTACCTTCCTAAAATGTAAATTAATTTTTTTTCTTCATTTAAATATTTCACAATTATATAATAAATAATTAATATCCTAACTCAAATAATATTAATTCATTTAAATTTACCTCTAAATCAATGGGAAATGTTTTCTCATTTCTATGTCCATGATGATTATGTGACAATCCAAAATGTGAATGTGTTGTTTTCCCAAAATGTAAGATAATACCCATAATTATATTAAATATAACACTTATTGCTGCTGTATATAACATAACTGTTGCATCAACATCAAAATTTTGTTCAATTATTCTTTCAATAGCTGCATATACAAGTATAGCTGTTAACGCCCAGATCATCATTACACTGTAAAAAGAAAAAGAAAAAAAAAAGTTGTAATAAAATATTTTCAAATTTACAAAAAATGCTAATCATTAATATTAATCTAATCCATTAATTAATTTTTATCATTTATATGTTACCTGATTAATGCTCCCAATATTTCAGCTCTATAATATCCAAATGGTAAACGTTTTGTTGGCTTTCTTTGTGCTAATTTAATAGCAATAATAGCAACACAAAAGCTTAACAAATCCGAAACCATATGACCAGCATCAGTCATAATTGCCAAACTATTTGCAAAATAACCACCCAAGAATTCAATTATTATGAATACTATTGTTACTGCTGATACAGCATAAAGTGATTGTTCGACTTTTCTGAAAGGAAAAAAAAAAAATTGTCATTTTTTTAAAAATGAAAATATACCACAATCTTCCATTTGTTATTTTTAAAGAAACCTACTGAATGTAAAATTGGAAGAGAAAGAATTGAAAAGTTGTAAATTTCATTTTCGGTTTTTTCTTTTTTTTATCAGTTAAATCACAAATAGTAAAAATAAAGACCGCAAAAAAAGAAAAAAAAGGAAGTTATATAAAATTTCCATAATTTCTAAAATGGTTACTAATATTATGAGCATTAAATTAATTTAAAAAATAAAGAAAAAGAAAAAAAAGTAAAATTAATTAATAAATCTAAATTGATCATTAAACATTAAAATTGATCAACAAATATTAATTTTATAAAACTTACTTCTTTTTTTTTTTTTTTTACATTTTATAAAGATATAAGAACAAACTTGGTGTTAGTATTTGTTTTGTTATTCCTATCACAATAATATAGTGGTGTTCCATCATTGATACTTTCGATATGATTTGCAACATTTTGCGCTGATTCGGATCGTTCTCGAGACATCAACCTAAAATTTAGGATTTTAGTGAAGTTTTATAAGGGGAAAAGAAAAGAAAAAACTCATTTGAAAATGTTTAAATTGAAAAATATAATCAAATAAAACATTAAAAATTTCAATCAATGAGAAGTACTTTTAACCGGAATGCTATTCGAATCAATATTTTTTCAAAGTTTTACCTAAACTTAACTCATCAAAATTCCAACAATTTACAATAATTCTTATTTTACAACAGATGCAAACATTTTTTTTTTTTTAGGAACTTTTTGAAAAGAATGCAAAAGTTCGTTTCTTTTTTTTTTAACTAAAAATTGATGCAACAATCATTTGAAATTACGTTGTTTCTTTTTTTATTTTTGTAAAATAATGAATAGGTGTAGAAATCAATGACCCAAACAGAGAGTTTCCTAATGCGAATGAAAAAGGAGAAAAAAAAAATTTTCGTTTTTTTTTTGTATTTCATGATTGATTCTTAATTTTTGTAAATGAATCAAGCCAAAACAACCTTTAAACGTTCCAATATAGAGCCTTTTCTGATGTCAAAAAAAAAAATGAAGAGATGTTACTTCTAGTTTTCCCTTTTTCTCCTTTTTTTTTTTTTTAAATGAGGTTTTTTCTTAGAATTGCTAAATATCATAAAATAGGAAATATGGCATAGGATTGATTGTAAATATTGAATAGAAATATGTTCCTCAAACTTACGAAATCAGCTTAGAATGAATTGTTGAAAAGAATTTAAAAATAATTTAATCATTATAGGTTAGTCATATGCAAATCAAAAAGAACGATATGATGAGTAATACCATTAACATTGATTTCAATGTGATAATCGGATGACATTATCACTTTACAAACATTTAACATTCTCATATGTTAACATTTCCAACAATTTTGATTCAAACATCATTTTACAAAATTTTTGAATTTTTGCAAATTTAATCTTAGTCTAAAATATCATTAAAAAAGATTTATTATAAATTAGCGTTTTAATTTGCAATTATTGGAAATGATATTTCAACGTTCAATTATCATAACTTTTTTTTCACTTAACAACATTTCTAAATCATTATTCACTTCCATTACCAATCTTAAAGGTTGAAAAAGTATTTGTGTCCAATTTTTAAATAAACATATCCAACACTATATAGAATGTACTCTAAGCCACGTCGATTTTGTCATTGTAAAGTAATTAATTCAATTTCATTTCTACTCTAAGATAACAATTTGACAGTTAAGAAGTGAAATGAAGGGACAGAATTGTCAAATACATTTAATATTATTATAAACAAATTAAATCAAGAATGATGTGAAATGAAATCACTGATAGGAAAATGTCAAATTTAAAACTATTCTATGAATTGTTACATTATGGAATGAATTCCATTCTAGTGGGTCTCTTGAGACATTAGAAGTTGAACATTAAAGATTAAATGATTTCTGAATGTTGATTACATCATATGTACTTCAGAGTTCATTGAAAAAGAAAACATTCTAATTAGTGAGTAGAATAAACGTATGCAAAAATCTTTCAGATAAACAATTTTGCTTATCTTAATTTTGCCATCATTCGAAAGTTTTTTTTATCCCTTTTAGTCCTTAATCGATCGTGCTAACAATTTCGATATCATTTTAAATCTCATCTCACTCAAAACAACAATATCCCTCAACTACTACTGA
>NW_018108258.1:33000-39822 GCF_000183805.2 Loa loa
TAATAATAATAAAAATAAAAATAATAATAATAATAATAATAATAATAATAATAATAATAATAGTGATAAAAATAATAGTAATAACAATAAATAATGAAACATAGAAACAAACATGATTTATTTCATCAAAATTAATTCGTTTAAAAAAATATTAATTTAAAGAGATATGACTTTAACCAGATACGACTCTAAACGTCGTTCAATTACTATAATTTTATTGTGGTATTATTTAAGAATATCTCATATGTCACCAATGAAACATTTCAAAATCAACATATCGAAAATTCGACATATTGTAAATCAGTCATTAGTTGAAAGAAACAAATAGAAATTTAAAAAATCTGGTCTGAAAAAGCTCTTAACTCTTAAATATTTTAGGACTAAAGGTGGAAATTTGTTGTGCTTCCTATCATAATCACTATTATGTTGATCAGCAGTCCATATCACTGAAGCTATGGCATTTTCCAACAAAAATCATATCAGTTTATCAGGAAGTTAGATAAGAAGATTTTAACAAAGGATGAAACAATAATTAGCCTTTTTAAACTTTAAATTTCTTGCGATAACTGATAAGCACATATGAAAGATATAGGATGGAAGAAAAAGATAGAAAGTTTTTCAATATTTCGATTACATATTAAAAAATACAGAAAAAAACGAAACTAGAATTGAATGGATGAGATCTATTTGCTTGTCAAAATTTTAACCTTTGACCTATCACGATTATGAAATAGTAAACACAATGACATTGCTATTCACATAAAGTTTCAAAGGTTGCACTCTCCCATAAATTGTGCATATAATAAGAAGCTGATTCCATATGGAGGAAAAAAAAAACCTGATATATAAAGAATTAAATGATGACAATTTTTCCTCTCTTTCTTTAACTTTTGATTTTTAGTCTTGCCTAAAAAGATATTTATCATATTTCCATTTCTTTTCATCTATGAGAAATGATTTTAAAAAACTGTTTTATTCTCAAGCTATTGAAAAGTGATAATACAAAAGTTGAAACATTTTTTTTTTCCAAAAGCAAAATGTATGAAAATTATGATTTCAATCAAAATTTGAAATATCAGAATAGGAGAAAAAAGTAAATTAAAATATTTCAAAAATAATTAAACTTGTAATTTATGGTGGAAAGTTGAATCGATCCGGTAGAACATCCTTTTAACTTCTTCTTTACACTATGACAAAAAACATTCGTTAACATATTTTCCTGTTGTCGTAACAATGAGGAAGAATTTTAAAGTAGGCAAAGAGTACACAACAATGTTTTTAATTTTTCTTGACAAAATTTGATTCTCATAAACTAAACATGTTCATTATCAGAAATGATTGTTTACACATTAATACCTGATGCATTTATCAGAATGAAGTAAATAATCAAAGCCATTTGGAATTGATAATGATAATTAATTCAATAGAAGTGGAAGAAATATGATGATGTTAGCTTCACTTTAATGATATAGATTTAGATCTTGATATCTAATAAATTACACTTTTATCTAACACTTATATTTAATTTTAAATTATTGAAGCAAAGATAAAAGTTGCTTCCTTTTTTTTTTTGCATTTCTTAAACTGAGTGATAACGAGTGATATGCTTGATAATTTGATAAGAACAATAAGTGGTGAAGCAGTAAAACAATGATAGCATAGCTATGGGATTTAAGCAAAAGCTTATCATTGTTGATTGAACACAATACCTGTAAGATAATAAATCTACACAACATAGAACAGGTTCTTGCTTATCAAAAGCAATAGTACCATTATAATTTGTTGTTACCAACAAGTTATAATATGACTGATGAATCATCTCCTCCTATTACTGCTCATAATTCTTATCAAACTATTATCAATCCTTTTATAATTAATTGCTCTTTTGCTTGTTAAGTTTTCTTATTCTCAACATAACTCATATTAAGAGCGGGGGGATAGAACTTTCAGAACAAATGATAAAATGATAATATTTTGAGTTTGAAATGATAATATTCTAAGTTTAATATCCAGGTTTCTATTACTTAAAGATAGATTTAAGGGAAGATTAAAGTAGCCTAAATGGTCATATAACCTTTATCACCTGATATCTTCTAGTAATATTGTTTTCTTTGTACATGAATTTTCATAAAAAAGAAAAACTATTTCGATTTTGTTTAAATAATTATTGACAAAATTTATTCATTTCTATAAACATATTAATATTCGTCATAACTTATCGATTAAATTGCTTTCATTTTAAAACTTTTCTCAAGCAATGTTTTTCGAAATAAATTTAGATATAATAATAAAGATTACTGTAGATGATATAGATATTTTAGATTCTTGGAAAATTCTCAAATCCCAAGGTGCAAGAATGATTGAAAGATATGAAAGGATTGGTTATTATAGAATTGCTAATAAAAAGATATTAGCATATGTTTTCAACTTGAAATATTTGATAATTTTTACAGCAATTAAGCAATTTCTGATTCTGTAAAGAAGTTATACACTAATAATGAATAATTGTTGAATTTGAACAATGAAAAAGGGACCGATTGCTTGCTTACAAAGGCAAAATTTATTGAGCTTTTGACGATCGAAGTTAAAATCAATGATTAAATTTCCAATAAAATTCATTGAAATTGATAAAAATTGCACTAAAATGATCAGAGTTCTC
Source organism: Loa loa (assembly GCF_000183805.2). Classification (NCBI taxonomy): domain Eukaryota; kingdom Metazoa; phylum Nematoda; class Chromadorea; order Rhabditida; family Onchocercidae; genus Loa; species Loa loa. The sequence goes on from NW_018108258.1 coordinate 35,660, forward strand.
ATAAAAACTTTTCAAATCATTTCCAATGCAAAATTTATGCATATTTTTCCGCCAATATTTTTTGTGAATCATTGAAATTAATGTGATGGAAAATTATGGGAGCATGGGTCAACCTCTAAAATCATCATAGCGTTCATAATTTAATTTTATTCCATCAAACATTTCCTTTTAGCCTGTTGCAAAAAGAATTCACAGAAATGAATAACTGGAAATCATCATTACATAATTTCCCTCTTCAGGGATTGCAATAACTGCGCAACTGTTCAAGCACTGGATGAGAAATGAAAGTTAAAATTATTCTACTGAATAAATTAGATACTGCAACACTTTCGTCAACTAAATTACTTCCATCTAAATAGTTTAAAATCTATTCCTCTTCTAGAATTTAGATATTTTTAAAGTTTAAAGATTGAATTCCATCAAATTTCATTTCCATCGAAGAAATTTCCGTGAAAAACAATAATTACAGGAAATATTTGAATATATAGAAATCAAAAAAATTACCTTGAATATTTAATTTTGCCAAGTGTTTCCTTCGCCATCCAAAACAATAATTTCAATTAACCGATTCAATTTCAAATAAATATAACTGAAATTGAAAATTTGCTTTGAATATTATCAACAAACAAATAAATATAATTCGTTTTTACAACAACAATTTAGGTTGTATAGTTTTGGTTGCAAAAATTAAAATATTTGAATTGGTATAAACATTTCAAAGTTCTCTGTGAAGTTACAAGTAATTATGGAAATCAAATATTTTTTGTTAATTAACTTTAATGATTTTTCGTTATCAGATAATTACTTGCCTCAAGTCTATCTTTGATTCAAATTATTCCGCAAATTTGGTACCATCAAGAATGAATTCTTATGAGAAATGATGATGGTAGGATGAATAAAATGACAATATTCTGTATAACGGACCAACGATAACATTCATATATTAGAAAATGTGCACTAATTGTTTGAAATTAAATTAAAATAATTAATTTGATTTTTAGTAATTTGAAAATTAAATGAGCAAAAATACAATAAATAATTAAATTAATAACTTATGTGAAGGGAAGTTTTAGCTAGAAGAAAGATAAGTTTTCTATAATACTGTCATCATATATTGATATAGCATGTCTGACAGAGAAAAATTATTGAATAAAGAGAGGAAAAAAAAAGGACAAGGTAACATGAAGCATTGAATTAGTTTTGATAAGCGACCGTCTTATCTGTCATTCCTTTTCTTATGCTTCCCCTTATCATTGAATCATATCAGCAAGCTACAATGTATCATTCATTGGAATTTTTACAAAAAAGAGGCCAATTCATCTATTTGGAGTATTGATTAGGGAAATCATTTCTTGTGCAAAGTTTGAATAAAACGACCTCCAACTACTTTTATTTTCCTGGTGACAGTTATTGTGTTTAATGTCATATTTGTCTTATTGAGCCCAAAAATGACGCATATTTTTTGGCTTAAAATTGACATACATCGTTTTTTTTAGTAGTTAACAATTGATTAGATAAAGATAAAGGAATTGTTTGGTAACTAAATTGGTATAATTTTTCAAAATTCAAGAGATGGAAGCTTGAACTAATTAATTAATTTTCTTTTGTCAAATATTTAAAAGAGTTTTTTCTTCTAAGACAAGGACATTTTCTTTAGGAAGTTTAGCATAGATTGTGAAGGTTAAAGAAAGAAATTCAATATCTATGTCATAATTTCCTTTTGGATTGCTTCTGGTACAATTTACGCTAGGCTTAAAAATATACTTTGTTTTTGACCTTACTACTCTTAACAGGCTTATAATAGGCCAATTTTTTTTTTTGAAAGAGTGAGTAAAATAAAAATATATTAGTTTTGTATTTATGACTGAGTGGATAGAATAATATTCGTTAAATATAATTTGGACTATTCATATAAGAGGGAAAGAATGTTTATGATTTCTTTCAAATATTAAACTTCTTTTTCTCTTAAATCCAATGAAAAACATGAGTGAAATAAACAAACAAAATAATGATGAAGAGAGATAATGCGAAATGTGGACAAATGACCTAATGACCATTAAACATTAAGCTGATAGTAATATTTCATTTAATGATGAAGTTTTAATTATATGTTTATTTTTCACAGTGAAAGAGTTAATAACAATTTTGGTAATCATTAATCCATATAGTGTATCTTATGTATTTTGGTTGATGAAAAAAATTGAGAAAAGACAGATGACACATTCAATTAGAAATGATCTATTAAGTGAATATCTGATTTGTTGATTCATAGATTCGAATGTCACATTGAGCCGAAATGAAAGACCTTCTTCCTCGTTCAAATGACATATTTAATTTATTTTAACCTTAAATTATAATTCTCTAAGTTGTTGAATTTAATTTAATTTAAGGACTAGTATAGTTTACGGTATGGCAAGATAGTTTTTCATCAAGTTTAGATTCAGTTTTGTAATAACATGAACGTGAAAAACATGACATTCACGTACACACATATATATTATATATATCACATGAGGGATGACGTATGAAACTTAAATGGTAAGGAGGGATTTTTTTTTTCTGCATTAAGAATAAATTGAATTAATTTTATTAAAGAAATTTTGCAAATTTTACTTATGGATAAAAATGTAATCATTCTTTTTGGTAAGTTTCAAAGGTTTTTGATAATATTTTTGTTGAAATCATAAATGAAAAGACGAAAAGTTTTATCATTCAATTTACTTTTTTTTGTGTTTATTTAGTTTTACTGAAAAAAATTTATGCAAAAAGCTTCTCTCATTTTTTTGTCACAATGGTTATTTATCAATTATTAATTAATTTAATAACAGATACTCATTGTACTGTAAATCTGTCATCTTTAATGTGACAATTTTTGCAAGATGTATGGAAATTTATCATTTCATTTTATAACTGTAAACTAGTTAGTATTATTTTTCAATATATTTGTTTAATCATATATTTATTGTTCATTTCAGCCTTTTGCTAATTTCATTATTTCTACTATTTTTTTTTTCTCATTCTTTCAATACTATTTAAAATTAATTGAGAATTCTTTGGGGAGAATATTTGTGATACACTAAAAGAATTCATAGTAAGTCTATTGAAATATTCGAAAAATTGCAAGACTATCGAAATTTTACTTTCCATTCTTTTTTTTTGTGATAAACAATCAGTTAGTTTTGTTAAATTAAAACAATCAATTAGTTTTATTAAATGGATAGTTATTAAAGTAAATTAAAGTAAAAGATAAATTTAAAAAAAAAATTTTGAAAAAAAACAAACAAACGATTAGTTTTATTAAAGTAATTTAAAAGATGCATCCATTCGAGATTTTAAGATTCATTAAAAAGGTGTAATTAGCAAGAGAAGAATGCTAAATTAGCTTGATTGGAAACGGTAAATATAGTATGTTGAAATTATCAGAGAGATAAAGGATGAAAAGAGATGAAGAGAGTATTTAAATTTAAATTTCATATAGCAATTCTCTTTCACATATTAAAATAACAAATTTTAATAGTGCAAAAAAGAAACCGAACAATTATCAAATTAGCAATGATTTAAGCATTATTTTGCATTTGTTGTAAATTTCCGTCACCATAAAGGAATAAATTTGAAATTTCCGAATAGGTTCATATCAATCCATTTTCCGGATAATTTCATACTAGCTCATTTACCGGATAGATTCATGCTATTTCAATTTCCGAATAGATTCATATCAATCCATTTTCCGGATAATTTCATTCTAGCTCATTTACCGGATAGATTCATGCTATTTCAATTTCCGAATACGTTTATATTACTCGTAACAATGTCCAAACGTTTATTTCCTTTCTTTTCAACATATTTGTAACATTGTTGATATGATAGAATTGTTAGCAAAGTTTAAAACGGAATGACATGTGGTTGACACTACAAACTTGTCCTCATATACAATCATGATTCCCCTTATTGCAACTGTTGTATGACATTTTGCAGCAAAATGCTAGCCAGCATAAACTTGAAAGCAAACTAGGTCCCGGGGAGATTTGAACTCCCGTCGCAGGATTCAAAGTCCTGAGTGCTAACCACTACACCACGGGACCTTATGAACTTAACTTATGTCTATTTCTATAAAATATTGCATTGTGAAATGCTGTTCATTGTAGAAGTTCAGAGCAATGAAC
>NW_018108258.1:40530-50857 GCF_000183805.2 Loa loa
CTCATTTACCGGATAGATTCATGCTATTTTCAATTTCCGAATACGTTTATATTACTCGTAACAATGTCCAAACGTTTATTTCCTTTCTTTTCAACATATTTGTAACATTGTTGATATGATAGAATTGTTAGCAAAGTTTAAAACGGAATGACATGTGGTTGACACTACAAACTTGTCCTCATATACAATCATGATTCCCCTTATTGCAACTGTTGTATGACATTTTGCAGCAAAATGCTAGCCAGCATAAACTTGAAAGCAAACTAGGTCCCGGGGAGATTTGAACTCCCGTCGCAGGATTCAAAGTCCTGAGTGCTAACCACTACACCACGGGACCTTATGAACTTAACTTATGTCTATTTCTATAAAATATTGCATTGTGAAATGCTGTTCATTAAAAAATGACATTTTGCATTGTCTCTGACGTACGTTGGGTCACGTTGGGTCACGTCTTATCTTTTATTTGATCCATTATCGATTTCCGTAACGTTTCACAGCCTTTCCAATTTCAGAGTTTTTACGTTGATATAAGAAATTTGTTTATGATAGCTCAGCTTAATCTGATTACTAGCGTATAAATTCGAAAATTTTCAGCACTGAAATTCTCCTCCATTTCCTGAGGGAAATATCGAGAACTCTCAGATGGTGTCCGAGATATCCATCCTTATAATGTTCCGAATAACGAAACATAGCCATTTAAATTTCCCTCATTTTTTCTGAAGGGAAAATTATCGTCCAACATTTCGGCGAAGATTGCTTCTAGAGGATGATGGCACAGATACCGGAAGATTATTTCCGGGATAATATTTGAACAATCGAAAATTTGTAGGAAGTAAACAAACAATCTCTGGGAAGTTCTATGATTTGAGTAAACATTTTTATATTCTTACGCTACCATATTGGAAATATAATAATTAACCTTCCTTAACCGGATACTGTAGGTTTATAATTCTATGATGTTAAGAATCGACGGTTTTAAAGTTTGTGAGGAATGAATGATAGCAACGTATTGCTGATATGATAAAGAAGTGATGCCGAGATGTAGCTACAAATGATAAGAGTGAGAGAAGTGAAAATGAAAATAAACCAAGAACCGGATTATCCCCGAATATGTCTAACTGTCCAATATCCAATGTCCTCCCCCATCCTATCAGTTACCTCAGGAAAAATTCATGTCAATCCATTCCCAGATGTTCCAACTTTCTGGTAATTCTTTCCTTTTTCATGCAGACATATGTTCAACAAGTTGAGATATCATCGGACGAAATCCGATGAAATTGTGAAATTGAAAATTGAGGCGGGAATGCGGGGATACCTCATGACCCTCTTCTTTTCTCCTCAATTCTGGCCCTTGACCTTTATTCATTACTCGAATATCTGATACCTGGATGATCCTTACATTGACGAAATCATGTAAGCTATTATTTTAGTAACATATTAACTAGACCGCTTCTAATAGTTATTCCTTATGTAATTCGGATGATCGATTATTTTGATTTGGAAGATGTCCACTGCGACTGTCACTCTTAAATCTAACATTGCGGGATATTTCAAGTAGTTTGTCAATTTGAAATCTTATCGAATCAAGCTTTCATTAATTAATGATTTATTTCTGAATAAAATTTGCATAATAAGTACTGTTCTACTAACTGTTTGCAAAATCAGAGAGAGGAAAAAACACTGTATGTGGAGGAAATATAAACATGTATTACAGGAATATCATTTCATCACTCTTCCACAATATAATTAGTTCCAAATAAACTTTCCAGGTATAGGCGGTAAATGTATCCAGTACAAGACACTCTTATTGGAAAGCATTACATTGTGGATTGAGAGAAAGGTTTAAGGAAACTTTTAGGAGAAAAATTTTGAAATCGATAAATGGAAAACAAAGGATTAAAGTTCAGTGTATTTTTGATCTTTTAAACATAATTTCTAAGTGAATTCCCGGTATTCCTCATAACAAATTATTTATATAATAGTTTGTATATACAACTAAGTATAAACAACTCGATGATTATACTTTATTTTACTACCTTACTATATCTAATATGTTTACCTCCTATTTCAGACAATTTTTCTAAAGTTTTTCTTTACGAATTTGCAGTTTGACAATTAATTAATTAGTTAACAATACTGGTTTTAATAATAATAATTTAATTAAAAATAATAATGATTCATCGACGTTAGCTAGACTTCATCATTCTTAAACAAAATACATGCGTCCTTTAAATTTCTCCGAAACCGTAACATATTCCTGTAGTGCTGCATCGCTATTACTCATTATTGATTGTGTACCACCGTCCTGAAAGATAAATGGAGAAGTGATCAATTTGCATATTCTCACAGGAAATTTTAATTTGAAGAAATAATTTCAGTCATTATCATTCTTATTCAAATGTTAAAAGATTTAAATAAACTTTGAAAATTAACTAAAATTTAATCAAATAAATTAAAATTTAATTAAATAAATTTTAAACCAAAAAATAATATACTTTAATGCTTTCTGCATCTGAAAGATCACCATCATCAACATCGACAATACGTCGTAAAGTTGTGATACGTCCTGCCGAAATTAACGATGATAGTGATGAGGAGATAAATGAAGCAGCATCTGATATTACATCTGATTCGTATACACCCCTGGAAGCAAACAAGCATTCATTTTCCTAAAATTAAGAAATTTAAAAATTCACGTGTCATATTATTAGTGTCATTAATGTTTTCGTTAAAAAAAAAAAAAAAATACATTTTTCGTTTGAGATGACATCGTGCACGTGTGGCAACAAGATCGGCATAGTAAACCGGTGCCGGAATGGAAACTGAACGAGCGCAGCGTCCGTACGTATGACACATACTAAATGTTATTGATTGAAGCTCATCTGATGTAAATTTCGAATCATCCCAAAGAACATGATAACGAGCTGGCCTAGAAGTACCCTGAAAATTCAGTGATGATATAGCAGCCGCGAGTTCTGAATGTTTTTAAAAACCTATATATTTTTAGATTCTAAATTAGCTAGAAGAATTCTAGTTGTGTATGTGAGAAATTTCTAGTCTTTAATTAATATTGCATCAAAGTTTCTTTTTTTTTAATTTGTTAACTTTAACTTTGATTTTGTTCAAATAATTTCTTTGAAATGCAACGAAGTTTATTTAACTTTATCGAAAACAGTAATAGTCGAAAAAAAAAAATGAAATGAGAGTTTAGTATATTTACCTGAATACCGAAATGTGAGCAGAGATAGAAGTCGAAACCTTCTGGCGAAACGATTCCTGTATCAACTACTGTACCTGGTGGAATATTTTTCGCTTTACCAACTGCATCACGTGAATACTTGCAAAACATTCGTGCATGATGACGCTTCTGTACGACAATATACGTAATTGGTGGTCGATAATCCGGTGATAGCATTAAGCATGCTGTACGAATACCTTGCATTTCTTCGCGTAAAACCTACAATTTTTGCTCATTTACTTTTTTGAAGGATTTTACTTTTATAGTTTTTTGCGCCAACTTTTCCAACTTATCAAATATCTTATCACTTCTGATTTAGAATGAAACAGAGATCATTGTGATTTTTTGTCACTACTATTAAAAACAGATGAAAATAGTTTTACTTCACTGAATTGTCCTTCAGAAACTCCGTCACGATAAACGATGATACGAATTGGTTTCTGATGTGTTGTTTTATAGAAACTGACAAGACGTTCACGGACAGCATCCAAAAGATAAACAACCGATTCGCGACATTTACGCTGGATTTTGATATTTGCACCGTATGATTGTGGATATAAGTCAAGATTAGCCACAATCTATAGATGAATATGTTGACAATTTCTAACGATTGTTCGTTAAATTGATATGCTCAAACTTTATAACTGCTAACTTAATTATGAGTAAATTTCAAGTCAAGAGAAATTAAATTCTTGAATATGAAAAAAAGAAAAGATAAAATTTGAATATACCGCCGCAACAGATGGGATATTCTGTCGCTCCTCATGTTGTGTCGGATGTGTGACATCAATTCCGATGATAAGAGTAGGAACATCAATCAGATATTTCTGAGTAATCGAATCGGCAACAACACGTGAATTAATACCACCTAATTTCATGTTTATTTTCAGGATTATATTACAGCAAGTAGCAGGTGATGGACGTGTGACATTTTTCATCAGAATGCATTGTGACATAATTCCATGTATCATATCGCTGCATTCTTTTACTGTCACTGAAAGTATTTTATTTTCACAATTTCATATGATATTCCATTGATAAAGAGTTATCAATCTCTTATCATTTTCGTTCTCTATTAAAGTTACTTTATCAATGTAATTTGTTCATCCAAACTAACTGATAATAAAGTATGTGTTGCAAAATCTTTGTTGTTGTTTAAAAACATTTAAAATATCTGAATGAAAATTCAAAGAATATGAAGTTGAAATGACTCTATGACCCAACTGTAAAGGTCAGCATTTTTGGCTGGTAATACCACAATAACAAGGTCACATGCAGTTCCTGTTTGTTTATATTCGGTAGCAATTTCACTGAACAGAATCACAACATCTTCTTTTGTACGGCCATACTTTACTAAGTCAGGCCAACTTGGGAATTCCATTCCCATTTGGCTAGCTTTCTGGGTAAGTGCTTGACAAAAGATCCTAAATTGCTTTTTTTTTTAGCCAGAAAATAAATAATTAAAATTTGTCGTGGTGATTGGAAGAATTAGTAATTGATAATTTATATAGAATAGATTAGAATAGATTTCTTATATTGTTTCATCACTAAATGATGATAAGCTAAAGATAAAATTAACTAAACTGTAAATGATTCTGCTCACGTGGACTGACAATTGCTATCATTGAATAGCTACGACAACTAGCCGGCAAATAGAGCTGCTGATTATCTATTGACCAAGCACCATCTTTCGGTGTAACAACCGGATCCTGAAATAGTTCGGGTCTTGGAATGTGCTTTCCAAATATTTTGGAAGAATTCATTCAAGTGGAAGTAATGTTTAAAAGAAGAGGTTATTGATAAGATCAAAAATCAAACCGTTTTACAATTATTTTCGCCAAAAAGGATACGAGGTGGTGCTAGAACTCGACCGATCGTTTCAAACATTTTTGGATTGATTTGTAAGCCAAATTCACGCAAGAATGGATCATACTGGAATCCAGCTTGCTCACACAACGATGAAATACGTTGTTCACGTGAAATTGCATCAACAGCTGCCGCCTGAATTATTCTTAAAACAGGATTTTTCGCAGCTATAAATATGCCATTAGTAGTAACATGATCAAAAATCAACCGTTGATTAGAAAGTATGGTGTATAAATATCAGAAATATTAAAATTCCGTCTGTTTAGCGTATAATTTAAAGTATATAATTTGAAAATTAAATATTTAAGAAGGAACTGAAATAATTGAAATGATTTTAGAAATGGGTCGTACTCGGATAATTGCCGATGTTTGTTTCTCGTTCAATTTCCTGTTGTATTTCTGTGGTGTATCAAGCATACAAACTTCCAGAGGAAAGTAAATATTACGTGTTATTGGACCTACGTGAACGCATGGCAATTTCGGATATTTTAGCTCACTGTAACGCTCACGGAAATAATCAGCCACTGTCATACGTCGTTCATTACCATCCTCATCTTTGCCTTGAAACCTAAATTATAATTCATAATTAACTACTAATAACTATCAAGCTTGTCTTAAATGTAAATTTTAGCTAAGCTTCTGATTTAACGAATAACTTAAGGATATATAAAATTGTTACGACTACCAGTTTTCATTCCATTTTAATAAAAGAATATGATAGATACTTAAGAAAAGCTAAGTAAGTTATTTTAGAATAATTTAAAAAATAGTACGAATACCGTACCAAAGTTGATCAGCTGGAAGTTGAAGACTATTGATACGATAAACACGAATGATACCAGCACGATGTGAAACGCGTACTTTAATTCCTTTTACAATATCACCGAAAATTTTTAACTCATGACTGCTCAAGGAGAAATCTTTGTGCAACTTTTCAGACTAAAAATTTTTTAAACTTTCAAAAATATTTAATGTAAACAAGAAATTCACAAGGAATTGGAACTGTGTTGATGTTAACAAGTTTGAATAGATCAGCGTTCGTTTTACTCAAATTTAAATAGATGACCTTTGCTCTATGACAAATATGATGGATATATGATTTGGAAAAAAAAAAGATAATAGAAAGCAAAATTAGGTGGATATAATATAAAGCCATTTACATATTTAACTGATATGAACTAATGCAAGAATAAAAAGAAAACATTACAGAAAGTGCCCCTCCCATGTAATCATAATTATAATCACGACGTCGACTGTTCATATGACGTGAGTAGGATGTGAGATTGTTACAACCGCCACCACAACGGGATCCACCACGTACATGACGTGATGTATCCCGATGATCTTCCTTAGAACTTGATCGACAGTAATGACCTGACTTTTCATTTAACACTTCACACATAAATTGAACCAGAGAGATATGCGCTTTGTAAAATGCCGTATGCGTCACTGTAACAAAAATATTCCCCTTCTTTTTAACGCCAATTAATGGTGATGAATCCGGAACAATACCGACAATCCGGAATAACACACGGATATTCTTCATTATTTTTGCTTTCCCATTTCCAGTCTTTTCTGGTTATTTCACTAACTTATTAATCATGAAATGAATTTTCAACAAGTTGTTAAAATCCATAATTTTATTTATGATGGAGAAATTGGCTGACCATCAATGTTAAGAAGCGGTTTCCATCCAGCTGCTACATGCGCAGAAGAGAAAAATCCAGTCCACATCTCTTTACCGCCTTCTAAATCCAATGCCGCACCACCATTCAAAGGTAAACGATAACTCGATGATTTATAAACGAAAAAATTTGCAGAATTTCTGAAAAAGAAATTGCATATTTTAAGAATAAAAAGTGTGCCCAAACAAAATTTATAAACAACTCGTGTTTTTTTTTTATTATATGATCCCTGACTTATGAATTTTGAGAATGTGAGAGATTATATTTGCAAATATAGTATATGTATCCTAATGTGATATGTGACACACCAGTGAAATCGATGTTGTTAGTTTACCTTCTTAATCATTAAGATTCAAAACAGAAGTAAGGTTAAAGTTGAATTTCTGTGCTTTTAGGATAGAAATTCGAATTAATTTTTAAAAAATATCAAAAAAAAAAGAACGAGAAAAAGATCAGCCGAACTCGACATATGGACAAGTAAGTGATTGACGAAAAACAATATCAATAATTTGAATTGGAGTTAGAATTCTTTCATCTAAATTATTCGTTCTTGTGCGTCGCATTTCAATAAGTACGGGACCAACACATTGAAATGAGACTGCGCAACGGGTACGCTCTCGCGAATCTTTTGCCAGTGACACATCACTCTCCAACCGAATCTGCAGTTTTATCTTATATCATTAATTTGGTCGAATTTTTAATTTAACTATAAAGGATTTTCACTCACAGATGGACGTCCTTCTGGGAATTCAATACGTGTCGGAGTGTACAATTGATGGGCTCCATCATAAGCAACGGCGAATTTATTAGGGAAATATTGGCGATGATCAACTATAACTTTCCAGAAGATCGCACGATTTTCCTCCCTATATTTTCCTTTTTGCTTAGATTCTTGAATATTTACGTGCATCTCATGTATAAATGGAAATAATAAACAAGGAAGGTAATTTATTGAGAAATCTTGCGCCATATTGGAAATTATCCACATATTTGCACATTTGCATATTTTATCAAAATTAACAACTTGAAGAGTCATTTACTATTTTTATTTTGTGAACCTTTACAAAACGGTTGCTCTAACCAACTCTATTCATCAAAACTATTAAAAGAAATGGGCTTTGCAAATACTTATTTCGAAATCCCTGGAAAAAGGAACGACAAACCTATCAAGTCTTCTGGATCCCGGATGATGAATTTCGACATGATACTGCGTAACCATCATATTATTATTAGCAATCCCAACTTCGAAAAAATTCGAGCGAACTGCAATCTGACGTCCAGCACGACCGATATCTGGCCGAGATGCCATCTCACGAAGATTCATGCATGCTAATTCCTTCAATTATACAATTGAAAACACCTTTGATAACATGTACTTTTATCTATTTATTCTCGTCTAACGATGAGAAAAAAAAAGGTTTGTCTGTATTTTAAAATATTTCGATACCTGAAGAAGTGGTGGGGAAAGATCACGTGGTGATCCAGTGAGACCTGATCCACATCGAGATCCTGATGATGGTGAGCTCTTACGCTGTGAACCGGATAAATGCTCAGGTGAATGAATCCCTGAAGCATTTTTTATAACACTAAAATTTCCGCATTAAAAAAAAAAGGAAAAACGGAAGCTAATATCCAACTGTACGATATGAAAACAATTCTTTTTAGAAAAATTTTATTGAAGTAAGGAATCAAAGCCGATATCCGAACCAGAATCTCCCGTATCCTTATCACGATTTCCCATGAGACAAGGACCCATTATCTATCGAAATACGTCACCGTACGATACAATATGAATAAAAGCAATGAGCTTTTCAACAAATTTCTCATTACTTATCAACCATTCTTTTAATTCATTTTCGAAAACATTTAGAAATTTTAATTTAGGCAAAATTTTTGCCTAAATAAATGGATCTCATTCCATCCTTTTGAACTTTCATTCCACCAAACTACAATCACCTTTATGTCTAACATTTACAAAAGTTTACCGATTCTAAGGTAAAAATAGTAGCAAAATTCAAACATCTCTTGCTTTACGTCTATAATAGTCAGGAAAGTTAATCTGTTGAACTCATTTCTTAGCGATATAGATTTATTCGGGATCTAATATTGTTCTTACACAATATTACTAGTTAAAAAAGGGTAAAATATATATGTATATATTACACGATGAATTTGGTAAACAGTGATAAATGAGTTATCAATAAGCAAGCAATATGATTAACTAACAAATTCCTTATCATTGCTATCGATAATAATTTGATTGTCCGTTAGTTGATAGATCGTTGAGTTGGGGATATGTTACGGGAAATATATTTAGCAAATAGAAAGAATATCGTAGTTTGTTGTTCAATGGTGGCGGATATGCGAAGATGTCGTTGTTTGTAGTTTTACTTGTGGAGGATAACCGAAGAGGATGATGTATTGTATGCTTGATTTTAAACTAAACTGTTTCGGATTTTTCTTTATATATACAAACATATAAAGATTAGAGAGTAGTTTTGTAAGCTCCATCAGGAGGTTATCATGGAGATATGGCTGTCCTTTGACATTATCCATTGTGTAAGTACAATAGATATTATTGTCCATGGTGTAGATACTGAGATGTCTTTGTGTTATGCTGTCCGTTGTTAGCTTATATTCTCTTCATTGCTTTAATTTTACTTATTGTAGCTTTAATTTTGGTAATCCAACAATAATAATTGTAATTTTACGTCACCTTTACGTGGATTATTCAATGCTGTGCTTGGAATAATGTTAATTAAGCGATATATCGCATTTTTTTAGTAAAATGATTAGCTTTTTTTTCCTATTTTAACTTCAGTTTTTTCTTCTCAATTTTTGACTTCAATTGTTTTTTTTTGGTAAAAGTAGTGCGTTTCTTTTTTTTTTTTAAATATTGCTCAGAGCAATATCATAAATGGTGACAATAATCATTTCCGGTAAGCCTTGTATATGAACTAATAACTTTTTATAATAAACAAATTGCGCATTATGCAACAAAACACAATCATTCGGAAAATTTCTTCAAAATTTAAAAGAAATGAGAAAAAAATTGGGAGAATGGAATGAAATGTATGAATTTTTATACATTTCGCATAAAAAAAGTAAATTAGTAAATTATTTAAGAATAAGAGTCATATATTATTACTGAAGTGCGAGCAACTTGTGAGGTAAAAATGAACAAATTCAAAATGAAGAATAATTTCCCAATGCATTTTCCTTGAGGTTCTTCATGAAAGTTAGTTAACTGGTCAGAATTTCTTCACGAAAGTTAGTTAGTTAACTGGTCAGGATTTCTTCACGAAAGTTAGTTAGTTAACTGGTCAGGACTTCTTCACGAAAGTTAGTTAGTTAACTGGTCAGGATTTCTTCACGAAAGTTAGTTAGTTAACTGATCAGTCAGGATTATTGATATCCACTCATGTTCCGATCCACTCAATCAATGCGTACTGGTTATTTTATTTTGTTTGCGTCAAGTTTTTTACAATGTTCAACTTAAGAATAATGGAAAGAAATTGCACAATAATGTATTGTCCTT
>NW_018108258.1:51309-57327 GCF_000183805.2 Loa loa
TTCACGAAAGTTAGTTAGTTAACTGGTCAGGATTTCTTCACGAAAGTTAGTTAGTTAACTGGTCAGGACTTCTTCACGAAAGTTAGTTAGTTAACTGGTCAGGATTTCTTCACGAAAGTTAGTTAGTTAACTGATCAGTCAGGATTATTGATATCCACTCATGTTCCGATCCACTCAATCAATGCGTACTGGTTATTTTATTTTGTTTGCGTCAAGTTTTTTACAATGTTCAACTTAAGAATAATGGAAAGAAATTGCACAATAATGTATTGTCCTTTTTTCAAACGAGAAAATTTGGATCGTAGTTAGGAAATGGTCAGAAAAAAGGAGAATATGGGATATTACTCAATTAGCTTAATTTAATTAATTCAAGAAATTTCATCAATCCAGATTTTCTCCAAATGAAAATTATTCCTATTTCTTCAATAAAATTCCAATAGCAGTTCTGAATTTCATTTCTCGTTTTCTTTTGTATTACCTTTGAATGGTACTAATAAATGTATTTTTCACAGAAATTTTTAATTCACTGATAATATCAATCAGGTAGATTTTAATTTTATCTGGGGACTGATATTCATTATGCAAATGATAGTAATATTGAATGAGGAAATTAGAAAAAAATTGCATCACTTCTAGACGATTTGATATCGATTCCTTACCGTAATCACTCACTTCCATCTTTTATGATAAACGTAAGGAATTAAAAATACCAGTTGAATGTAGTGGTCAGTAATGAGGAGCAAGGCAATAATTAGATGGCAACAAGACGAAGTTGCACAGCGGAAAAGTGACGTGTCTTAGAAAGATATCATAATACAGATGATAAGTTATAGGAGGGAATTTTTTATTTACATAGATTTCTCAGTTTTTACACACAGACAAGAATAAAACATTTCAGGTAAACATGGAAAGCATTGTTTGAATTTATCTTTTGTTGCAGTAATTAGCTAATTAGTGATGAGGAGAATAAGAAAGATTATTTCATAGAGCTTTTGTAGCTTTTGAATTTCAATGAAGTTATGGGAAATACCGGGAGAAAGTTTTAGGAATTTCTGATAGCATTTGGTAAAGAATAAGTTTTCAAAAATTATTGTCACTTCAGCGAACATAATATCGAAGTTATGCATTATTGCCAGTTGCAATTAGCGGTAAAATCATCATAGGTTTCGGTAATTTATCCTGAAATACAGCTCGTGGATTTTGATCTTCTTTCTTCGCCTGAAATACATATAAACAAATTATTGAAATTACTGCAATACTGAAATAAATAAGACAGCAAATAATTTGGAAAAAAAACTCTAAATAAGACAAAAGTTTTTAAATTTTTGATAAGTTGAAAAAGATTTTTTTTTTTGCCACTCGTCCAAATAATATAATTGTTTAAATCATTTAAATAAGATACCATAGCAGCAACGAAAACCATTTTATCCACCTTAGCACCACCATTTTGGCGCAAAATGTCAATAGCCAATACTTGCCCTGGTTCAATAAAAGAATAGACTGGATTTACGCGATATAAATTGTTATCGGAACATTTCACCTGAAATCGATTACAAAAAATTAAACTATTGCTTTCTGACAGCTTAACTTGTCATTAATAATTTAAAAATAAATTAATAATGTAACAAATGTGAAAGTAAAATGTTCTGAAAGTTTTCGAAATAACAAAAATTTGAAAGATTTGTCCGTTAAAAATGAGTAAATATGAAATTGCTCAACTTCGGAAAAATTTAAAAAATGACTTAAAATGTGAAAAACAAAGATGACATTATGGGAAAGTAACCTTAACTGCTCGGCGTGTATCAGTCGGATTTGAGATAAAAACTTTCTGAACACCGCCAGATGTATTCCAACGTAGCTCCATGGGTTCCATTTTCAGATCACGATGTTCTTCTAAATTCTTCCTTAGTTCATTTCTTATAACAAATTCCAACAAATACTTTCATTTTATTTTAAATTTAAAAAATTGCAGCAAATTTTGTTAATACTACTTTCTTGCTAACCTGCACCGATGAATTTCCCGAGATTAATTTAGCGTTAATTTAATCATCTTTAAATTATTTAAAACTGATTTCATCTAAAGCCATTTTTAATCAGTTTAGTGATTCAATAATGCTAAAAAATGTCGCTTTGTTTATTCTTCGAAATTGATCAAATAATTTACTTTTTAACTCCGTGCTTTTCTTCGATGATTTCTGAAATGGTAATTTATTCAGTAAAAGTTTTTTTTTAAATTTGTTTTAATTATTTTTTTAAAAGTTATTCTACAACGATTTCAGCTTCGAAATTTAAGTCCATTATTTAATTTTTATATTAACAATTGCATTGAAATGATCAATGTCTTTGGCTAGAAATATTCATAAAATTATTCATGAAATTCTATAAAATAAATAAATATTCATAAAATTAAATTATCTATAAA
This sequence comes from Loa loa, assembly GCF_000183805.2. Classification (NCBI taxonomy): domain Eukaryota; kingdom Metazoa; phylum Nematoda; class Chromadorea; order Rhabditida; family Onchocercidae; genus Loa; species Loa loa. The sequence continues at coordinate 53,732 of NW_018108258.1, forward strand.
ACTATTAATTTTGTGGATATTTTACAGAAGAATTTCATATTGTAATAATAGAAATGATGAAACTGAAGAATTATTTCACCTCAGTACTGATTCCACTTGATGCCAATGGCTCGGTATGTTGACTTCGCTGAAAAAAATTACTTCATTTGAATTTTCAGCAAAATTCAAATTAGTATCTTTCGACAAAAGGGGAAGTTCATTCACCTTTATGGAAGAGCTTCTCCTTTTGCGTGATTTCGAGATCGATTCATATGATCGCGATCCTGTGCTACGTGTTTTTTGCGTTTCTGATAATTTTTTAGATTCCCTTTTGCTTCCCGACTTATCCTTTCCATACTGTTCCATTTTCACTAAGTTCTTTTTAGTCTTTTCAGGTCCTTTCTGATAATTATTTGCCACTTTTAGCTAAAATTTTAAGATTTTAAAATTTTAAATTTAAGAAATCGGTACAATCTTCCAACTTAAGTTGATGATGTCATCTGAGAATGGAAATACTAATCATCAGTTGTGTTGAATCATATTTTCTTATGCTACTGAAAAGTACAATAATTTCCGCAATCATTACTTGATGATTCGGTCGTGAATTTCCACAAGTAACTAAGGTTGCTAAGGTGACAACCAGCGGTAGAATCACAAAACTCAACAGCATTTCCATGATAATAAGCATTCCCATTATTTAATTGTGCCCAAATTTTCGAAACAATCCAAGTTGGTCAACCTCACGTCAACAGAAGTAACACTACGAGTAATTTAAAGTTTTATATTTAATTTTATATACATTACTAATTTGCATGTGTCAACGTTGTCAAAGTAATTGTAAACATCCATAAAGTTTGCATAATTTTAAGAATGATCACAAATTGAAATTATCTGTACTATTTCAAATATTAATTTTCAAAGTTAATCTTTTTGGCGATTCGATTATTGCAATTATTCCCTTTTGATATTCCATTTCTGATTCTGTTTTCATTGCATTTGGAACATCAGTTAAATTATAGATGATTACAGGATGTTTACAGGTAGTTAGAGGTGACTAAGGTAGTTGCATATAGTTGCCGTAGTTATAGGTAGCTGCTTTATACAGCTATGGCAGCTTATCACAACTTATCACAGTTATGATCAGTAAGGTGATAATTCATTCAATTACAAAACATTTGCAATAGAATCTCAACAACTCGATACTCATTCATCTTCTTAATTATCAAATTTGATTTCCTAATTTTGATATTAGAAAATGATCTGTTAAAATATAAAAAGTCTAGTATTCGAAGGTTTCATAATGAATTAAAATGTGAAGCCTGTAGTATGATACTTGGCACTTTTATCATTTTCATTCCATTTGTTAATTTAAAATAAACAAATGATTTATTGTAATGTCTTCTAAAATGTTGAAATTATTATATTTGATTTAATTTACCAAAGGATTGCCATCATAATTCATAAAATATATACATAATAAGATAATTTTATTGCATTTATTCTGTAAGATTGTTGACTGTAAGAGGTAGGACAACCATCGGATAAGATGAAATTTTGTTGAATAACATTGAAGCCTTGTTGTCATTCTTCTCAGCCTAAAAGAAATAAAAAAAAAAAACCAAAGAGTAGAAGGTGGAGGAAAAAAAAGAGAGAGTGGAATTATAAGTTTAATATCATAAAGGTTCTCTAAATGAATTTAGAAATATATTGATAATACTGTAGCATGAAATGCTAAAATTTCCAAATAGCAGAAAAAAAAGTGTTTAATTTAAAATTTAAAAATAAAAAATCTTACTTTTGTCCAAAGGAAGATCATTTTATCAGGCTTTGCACTACCATTTTGACGAACAATATCAATACCGAGTACTTCACCTGGCTCAACAAAGGAGAAAACATGACTGACCCGATACAGATGATTGTCGGAGCATTTAACCTTCAAAAATTTTCACTTTATTGGATCAAAAATTTTCGGAAATTAATTTTGAATATGTAAGAAATTGGTAATATACTTTTTGAGAATTTTAGATATTAGGTTCTCTGATATGGGAAACTATCGGTGATATATTAAAATCGAAGTCGAATTATAGCAAACAAGATACAGATAATGATAATAAAAATGATAGAAACATGAATAATATCAGTTGTAATAGTAATAAGCTTAAAAAGAAAATCTTTCATTGTCCCCAAAATCAACGCACCTTGATGGCTCTTCGTTCATCGCTAAGATTTGTCAAATATACTCTTTGCATACCACCCGAAATATTCCAATTTAATAATTTTGGCTCCATTTTTAGTCCTTCTTTTAATTTCTCTATAATTGTATTTTCCAAGTGAAAAGAAAATTGATTGAAGCATTTGAAATGAAAGGATTTAGTCAAATAAAAATTATTGACAAAGTTGAAAAAGTTACCGTCTATATTGCATGCAATTGAATCATTTTTGTAATCAGTTAAAGGCTGAAAAGAAAATATTTTATGCTTTGTAAGTTTAAACAATTTAAAGATAAATCAATTGATTGATTATGAAATTGAAAGGAAGACATAAATATATTTCATTATTGCAGTCTAATTTCAATTTAATTTTTAACAAACTATTTCAAATAATATTTTGCGTTGAAATCTTCGAAATTTGAAATTTGTGTTTTGCATTGAAGCCTATTATCACTTCTTTATTTAGTATTGACTAATTAAAATGATTTCTGTTCTTTTGTCTAACTGAACTGATAACATAAATTTCGAATTTGAATATGAATTTTCATCATGATTTTTAAAATATAAAATCAATTGCAATCGAAAAAAATTTAAAAGAAAAGCATCGTTTTAAAATTTGAAATTTCAAAAATTACTGCAAATAAAAAGGATGGGAAATTTTCTTGGTCTGGTTATAATTATTTTGAATTTACAAAAATGTGTCAAGTATATTGATAAGTTTGGAACTGCAGAAAATTCTTGTTCTGCTAAAGTTTCATTCAAGCTGTAAAACAATGCTTTGAGCTGTAATATCCATAAAATCCAAAATTTTGGGATTTGATTCCATATCAGATAAAGTAATGAAGCAATTATAACCTTACGGAACCTCTCAAATCTGCTGCTTCGTTTCTGTCCGGTTAAAACTTTTTCCACAGATTTGGTTGATACTGTTGAATCATTCTGTTTTGATGGCTTTCTTGATTTTTTCACTTTTGGTATCTTTCGTGCTTTTGATATTTTAGCACTCTGAAGCGCAAAATTTCTTGTTTGAAGTTTTTTTTTTTAGGTTTCGAATAAGAATTTCCAGCGATTATCAAGGGGAATAAACAGTGATATATCATTTCCCTTAAACTACTAATTTCGCTCACCTGTGTGTAATCACTGATTACCACCAGTTATAAGAATATTATTATTAATTATAGAAATTACTAATTACAAAAGCAATCACTAATTATAGTAATGATTACCTGTGAGGTTTCCGTAGACTTTGACTTTGTTTTAGTTCGTGATTTCTTTGGTCTGAATTTTTCGCTTTGACTGAGAGTATCAGTTGTCGAACTTTTTTTGCCACTTTTTACTTTTCCTATAGGCTAAAATTTCTTTTGTGAATTAAAACAGGTATAGATTTCACGAAGAATGAGAAGGTAA
>NW_018108258.1:57735-67357 GCF_000183805.2 Loa loa
ACTAATTTCGCTCACCTGTGTGTAATCACTGATTACCACCAGTTATAAGAATATTATTATTAATTATAGTAAATTACTAATTACAAAAGCAATCACTAATTATAGTAATGATTACCTGTGAGGTTTCCGTAGTATTTTGACTTTGTTTTTAGTTCGTGATTTCTTTGGTCTGAATTTTTCGCTTTGACTGAGAGTATCAGTTGTCGAACTTTTTTTTGCCACTTTTTACTTTTCCTATAGGCTAAAATTTCTTTTTGTGAATTAAAACAGGTATAGATTTCACGAAGAATGAGAAGGTAATTAATTAATTGAAGTAATTGATTAGTTAAAAAAAATTATAAAAATACAAGAAGGATAGGTGTAAAGATTACAATAGTTATTAATCTTAAAGAAAGGAAGAAAAAAAAAGTGAATTAACTTTAAAGAGAGGAATAGAAAAGAAATTAAGTTAAGATAAAAAGCGGTACTTTCCGTTGTGGTCGAGGACCATCACAATTAATTAACGAAACGGTGAATAATAGCAATGGAAGAATGATAAAACAGATTAATCCTTGTAGGATAATTATCAACATTGCTGTATTCGCCGAATTCTTTCAAACAGAAAATTTAGAAAAATAGAAGTTTAAATTGATAGAAGTGATTATCTTCACTGTAATTCTTACATTTTATAGTATGCTTGAAAATTTTGCATAAATTATTCTATGGTAAGTTATAATTTTGAATAAATTTGTATATTTTGAAAAACTGTAAAATTTTGAATTTTTAAAACATTGAGTTAAGGAGAAAGTGTCATTTTTTAATTCATATTTGTAACTGAAATTTAAATTTTGCAATTTCCTTTTTATTTAGTACTATTAAAAAGATTTGCATATTATACAAATTTATTAGTAACTATAAAGTGACATCAACAATTAGGATGTTACACTTTCTAGTTTTCCTTGATTGAGTGCTTGTACTTACAAAATTGTTGTTTGATTCCGGATGGATAGCGAAGAAGAGGAGGATTTCGGTCTTAAACCGGTTAAAATATTGATTGCTTGGATTTCTAATATTTTGTTCTAGTAACTTTTGTTGGCCAAAATCTCTGAGTTTTTTTCTGGTAAACTAGTTTTTGCATTCAGGGCTCAGTAATTGAATCATCTCATGCAAAGTATACAATTGATAAATTGCTTGGTGAAGGTGGTTTTGGAGCTGTATATCGTGTCCATGATTCCAACAATCCAAGTCTAGAATACGCTTTAAAAGTGGAACGGAAACTTGAAACACGTAAAGATTCCAAACTCAAGATGGAGGTACGAAATCTCGCTGATATTATCAACCAAGCTGATAATATTTAACTTTTTGATGTTTTCAAATGACTAACTACTAGCGTTACTTTTGCTACGATACTTTTGATATGATTCCGGAATCCGACATCCGTATGATTGTAATATACACTTCCAGTTAATTCGATATCACATACTTATAACTGTTGATAATTTTCAATAATTTGAAAAACTCATTTTTACAGATTGCCATTTTGAAATTAGTCTCAATGGAACGAGCGGAAAAGTCACATTTTACAAAAATTATCGATCGAGGCAAAAAAGAAAAATTTTTTTTCTTGTTATGCAACTCGTTGGGAAATCACTTGCCGATCTTAAAGCTTTACGACCGCATAAGGTATTATTGCCATTAGCAGTTCAAAATAACAAAAATAGTATATAATCCATGTAATTGAGTAATTAAGTATTAAGCATAAATGTTATCATATCTATCACTGATCAGATAATAACCATATGGACACAATCGAAATAATTGATATTCACTGAATATCATATCATGATGTAATCTGATAATAGTAAGTATAAATAACAAATAAGTAAGAGAAATTTTTGCTAATCAATTTAAATTTAATTTAATCTTCAAAAATAATTTATTTGAAGTTTAAAATAGAAGATAAATAAGACAAAAAAAAAAAGTACAAGCTATGATTTTTGAAGATATCAAAATTTTGTTGATATAGTAGCAATGATGTGACATTGACTGATATAATAGTGTTAGTGACATTATGCTAAACAATAATCATTTGTACATTTGCAAATGAGTGTATTATGTAAATTTATGGAAGTCGAAATTTGAAATGAGGCGGAATTGTCATATAGGTATTCTCAATGCACACTGGTTTGGGCGCATCGATACAATGTCTGGAAGCAGTGGAGGATCTACACAAGCATGGTTTTATTCATCGAGATTTAAAACCAGCCAATTATGCAACCGGTCTTGGAGCTCAAATACGATGCGTTAGTTGTCGTAAAATTTCAACTTATTACCAAACAATTAACATAATTGAAATATTCTAATTTGAGCCCTATATTGATATTAAATTTCAGATCTATATTCTTGATTTCGGAATAGCACGACGAATTCTTAATGACAAAGGTGAAATCAAGACACCTCGTGTAACAGTTGGTTTCAAGGGTACTGTAAAATTTGCTCCTATAGCATGCCATAAACGAAAAGAACTAGGTCCAAAAGATGATTGTGAATCATGGTTCTATCTTCTTCTCGATCTTCTTGTCGTAACAGGTATGTGTCAATTATTTTTATAAAATTTACTAATATTTGCCATTTCTCTCTATTACCTGTCTATGTCTGCTCCCACAACTTTTCATGTTGAAAATTTTTTTGATAATAATTTAAGGCTTACCATGGAGGAAAATATCGGATAAGAATGAAGTATTGAGGGTAAAGGAAGAAAGTCGCATAAATCGAGATAAACTGTTGTACGGAATGAAATGCAAGGAAGAATTTGGCAAAATTTTAGAGTACATTGATTCGTTACATTATGAAGATCGTGTCGATTATTCGTACATCTATGAACTATTAAAAACAGTATCTTTTTATTGAACTATTCTATATTATTTTTATTTTTCATTAAGTCAAGTTTTATTCAATGCTACTTTTCATGATTAAGTAATTAGTAAGTTAATACGAAATTATATACGGCTTGATACTTATGTTATTAAGACAATATTACTTCACCATATTAATGATCAGCGATTATAATAGATCAATTCTTTGTTTAATGCTTAATTTAATTCTGGTAATTGATTGTGACGAAATTTTCAGTCATCAGTGATCTGTGATTGCAAATTGACCGATCCATATGACTGGGAGGATACAGCACGAAAGAAATGATTCCTATCTGGAAGTGATAAAATAAGTTAACTGCTTGGCAGTACGCTGAAGTGCTCTTTTTTCTTTATAATGTTACAAAATTATCTTTGATAGCTTACCAAAATCGTCAATTGAATTGCAAATTTAAAAACTAGAAATCTTCAATTGCCTATTAAAAATTGATATGCTTACAGTGATTGTTTAGCAATAAAATTGCATGAAGGAAAGAAATTTGAAGATCTTTTCTTATACGATTTTTGTTAACAACAAAAAATATGACAATTCCAAAACCGAAATTTCAAGTTCAGAATTCCGTAATCAGTCATCTATAACAGCAATTTAAACTTAAGAGTTCCATTCCACAACTGCACCATTACTTTGATATAAGCCAAAGAAGACATAGTTATTATTTTAACTACTCAGGAAGGAAAGTTAGGAAGGAAGTCATCATGGATATCTTTATCAAAACCTATCAAGCTATCAATTTTCGAGCCATTTAGTCTTTTACACCTGGAACAAAATACTATAATGAGTGGAATACATCCCGCTAACCGTTACCCAGCCGGAACAAAGTACTTGATAATTTTCCCAAGGTAATCTGCCTCCAATTTTCATGTTGGATATAAATTATAATATCGCCTCGAAGTATTTTATTATTTGCACCACTTAACTTGCAAATATATGTTTACCGCACTTTTGTCAATAACATTTAGCGTAGTGCTCAATGATGAATGTTAGAGGTATCTTTTCAAATGTTTCCTGAACTTTTCAAGTGTATACTGGGTATTCTCAACGATCATCACATTTTTTCTTAGAAAATTTGTACGAACCAGTAATGCATTTCTGAAAATTATAATAACTCCTCACAAAAAATTGCTCTCTTCATTTAGTGTTGTCCGCTTTTCGTCAATCCCTCCACATCTATCCATTTACTGCTTTCGGCAACAAACGCTACCGTGATATTTCTATGGTAGTTCTTTCCGTTGTTCATTTTCTTCTAATAGCTTTTATTGTTTCTGATTCTTCTGTGCCTTCCACATTCTCTGCAATCTCTCGTAACTCCTGTTTTTTTCAATAAAGATCAACAATCAAGAGAAAAACTAAGAAAAGGATTTCCAAAAATATCCATCTCTATAGCCGCATATCTACACATGATTATTTCAAACTGCTGGAATAGAAGTATGATTAAACTACAAGACTAAACAAACATATTAAACCCTACAACAAATATATTGAATGAAGTTGATGAGGTGAAAGGTCGTTTTTATTATAACGGACAGCACTTGGTGTCATAAAGTTCAATGCACTCAATAAAAAGTTTTACAGTTGCAATACTTATGCAGTGCTACAAATGCAATATAGCAAAATTTCTCCAATGATGAACATATCCATTAAGGCTGACGTTCAAAAAAATTTCCCGTTTTAAATAAGTTGCAACGATTATTCCAAAGGAAGTTAGGTATGCCTTTGTTCAATTTTGGAAGAAACAAAGACAATTTAGCGTTTTTTCTTCTTTTTGTCTTCAGGATGATCTTTAAATGATAGCAAATTTTTGATATCATTTAAAGACCGTCCTAAAGCCTGATGACATCACAGTCATGTATGTCTCAGGAGAAAACCAAGTTCTATGTTCATATAAGGATATCCCCGAACTCACGCTTTGTAAGACTTCACAGCAAACTACTCTACTACTCCACTAGAAAATTCCAGATATCCTAAGAAAAGCAAGTTAGAAACTCAAGAAAAGAGAAAAAAGTAGCATTAATAACAGTATAATCAACATATTGCCAACTTATGCGTAACTGCTAAACGTCTCTTTCACACATGAAAATACTAAACCGGTAATACAAAATAAAAATTTAGCATATAAAAAGCGTGCTAAGTGTATTTCTCAAATATCTTTTTAAATACAGATATATACATTTCGTTTTGAGTGTAAACAAATGAATCAATACCGCGACTTGTCGACATTGAGATCACAGTGCCATTTCTCTGATAACAAAGTAAATTTCTCTTTATCCACTGGTGCGCCCAATGCAGTTCGAAAGTATCACTTCACAAGATTTTTCTCGATCAAATCAACCGCTTCTACAAAACTCTCCACACAGTTCCTCGAAGCTTCAGGTATTTCCAATTCATCATCTGCAAAATTAGTTTTTAAATTACTAAAATTGGGAATAACATATGGTTAAATGTAATTTCATGCCCTTATTCAAATTTAATTTGCAAATTTTATTTGTAATAAAGACCGGCATCAATGAAGGATAAGAAGCAGATCAAATTCTTTTTTTTACTTGTAAACAACGACAAATACTGCCTAATTCATTAACCCTAATTTTAACGTCAAACTGCTACTGAAGCTTTTTGATACCATCATCCCTATGCAAACTACAACCAAATTATAGAAACTTATATAAAATCATAATTATATGAAATGAAATTGAGATGCAAGAGAAAAAGGAAGAAACCTTTACAATATTTGCCCGTTTTCACAAGAATCGCACGCATCCCAGCATTAATAGCTCCAAGAATATCATCTCGAACATCGTCACCAATCATTACAGCTTGTTGTGGTGCCAAAGATTCGTCGATACTAGCTAAAGCAGTTAAAAAGAACGCACGTTCTGGTTTACCGACCACCTGTGACTGAAGAAAAAAAAACTGTATTTGCAATGCATATATCGTGATTTTTTTTCTACTTTATGAAGAAAATGATAATAAATCGATCTAGAAAATAGCAAGACAATATATAAATTAAGCGAAACATACTGCAACACACAGCGCTAATAAAAAAGAGTTACCTTAACATCAGAAGCATATTCAAGTGCTTCTACGAAAGGACCTGGTCCCAGTGATAAACCATCTTTTTGTTTATAATATCGTCCTTTATGAATGGCAATCAGTTTCGCACCCTCTAGCAGTAACCGAAATGCTTCATTTAAAGACGAGAAAGTAAATTTTGAGGGAGCAAGTCCAACAACTACTGCATTCGGTTTCGTAATGTCGACATCTAGATCGTATTACCAACAGTTATCATTTAGATGTACCATAATAATTAACAGTTACTAATAATGAGGCAAAGGATGTAGACTTATTGAATATCTTACACAATGAAGAAGTAAATGGAAATACGATGGCAAATTAACTTACTTTTTAATAATACTGAATTAAATGAGGCATTTGATAATGTCTACCTGTGAAATCTTCAAGTGCAGCATTTTCTAGAAGTAACATTGGCCGTAGATTGTCTTTTTTGATGAGGTGTTTAGCGGCCAAAAGTGAAGTAAATATTTCCGATCGTTTAATTTCCAGTCCAAGCTTTGTAAGGCGTTCGTAAAGTCGATCCGCTGATTCCTGACCAAAAGTAAAATTAAACTCAAAAGGCATCTATGAATTTATCAATATTTTCACTTGAATTTGACCATTTTTCCATGACTGACGAATAGGGTCTAATGTCTAACAACAGCTATCATGCGGAAAGCAATAGGATAATTTTGAACAGTTCATTAATAAATCAAAGAAGCTGAAATAATAAGTGTTTAAGTATAAAATAATTTAGATTACAAATTTGCCTTGGCTCCTAGTAGAAATGATAGAATAAGAAGCATCATGGGCCTCACAAAATAATGATAAACTAATACCCATAAATAAACAAGATGATAAAAATATAATAAAAAAAGTTATAGGAGTGAAACTGAAAAAAGTTACGCAGCTAGGAAAATGTTCTATGATGGATTTTTCGAAATTCCGAAATCCTTAGAGGAAATTTCGTGCAATTTAGTATAGCAAATGCAAATTTACCAAACAAATTTATTGAAAATAAGCAGAAAATAAGTTAGAAGAGGCGCAATGTTTCATGAAATGTTATCAAAAAATGGAGTACCTTTGTTGTGTTAGTGACGAATTTGATAGCATAACGAGGATTGCGCCTTAATAGTTGTAAAGAAGTTAGAACTCCAGTGATACAAATATCCTCAACATGTAGTGTTCCAGACAAATCAATTAGTACAGCAATGCGTCCAAATGATACCATTTCGGCACGATCAAATCACCTAAACTTGCAAGTATGTTGGATAATCCTTTAAAAATTTGCTGTAAAATCACGTCATGTGTGGTTCAAGTTAGAATCGCTATGTGTGATTAAGAAGCAATTATTCGTTCTAACGTTTAACACAATGCAAAATGACAAGATTAACTGACAAGAAGTGAAATTAAAATAAATTTGAATGATCCTTTTGAATTAAACATTGAAAGGATAATTTTGTCGATACTTGTATAGCCTGAATAACTATCCAGTGGTAGTACGAGGAAAATGTATCGGAAAAGCGAGACGATATCGATTAGTACCAATAATATGAAATGAATACCAACATTCGAGAATTCAGAGCATAGGATATTAACGCTTTCCATGCGCCAAGAAGCTTTTCATAAATTTTCAATGGCTTGCTTGTCAAAGCAGTGTGTTAATGGATGAGAGCGCCGAGAAGTGGGTCAGTAGCGAAGAGTCGAAGCTTAACTGTGCCCTTGGTAGATGTGGTGATTGGGGTTGTAGGTTCGTGGCCTGAGACGGGATTTGGTACTACTTGTATTTTGGTCATAGACTCGTGGCCTGGAACGGCGTTCCGTACTACTTGTATTTTGATGCATTTAGGCCGTATAGAAGTGAAGTCTTTTCAAGTAACTGTGTTGTTGCCGTGAAGTGAGTAGAATTATTGGCGCAGTTGTGGTTAGGACTCTTAATATTGTGAACTAATTTACGAACTTGCTGATTGTAGTTTTCAATGTGATGATAATTACGCTCGTGACTGACGACCGGTCGTGCCGTATGTGAAATGTTTTAGTCTGAAATTATTCATTAAAGAAGTGGTAACATTAAATGCTTCCTCCATTGCAGATTCATTTAATTTAGAAGAGTTGGATACAAGCGTGGAAGTGAAAAAGTTAGGAATATGCAAAGATATGGGGGAAACGTCAAATGGCTTTTAATCACTGGAACAATACTTGTGACTAAATAAAGAAACTTCCTTCATTTTCTTTCTTTTCGATCAAAACTTTGACAAAGGCTATTTCAAACAAGCAGGACATTATTAGGAATGAAAAGAATTAAAAAAGTTCCTTTTTATTTCATTTCTTTCTTTGAAGGGACAGAACCAGTCCTCTGTAGAAGAATCAAGTTAAAATGTAATTCTTGCATTGTTGTTTCTTTCTTTTCTGATCATCTATTTTTCTTGGTCCAAATCATTTCTGTACTGCGATGCATTTAAGATATATTAAGATGAGTTGTTAAGACTCCAAACATATGAATTACATTCGACCTAAAGTTCAACTATTTTGAAGAATCTACTACACTTTGTCTCTTTAATTTCGAAAGTAATCGAAGGTTCTCATGTGCAGCACATGATTTCAAAATTTATTAATTGATAAGATAAGCAACCTTCCTGTCGTGCTTCTGCTGTTCTAATTACAGAGAATTTCCACTTATCTATTAATATGAGTATGCGTGTATATCCGCATGGTGAGATCTTTTCCATTGGTGTAATTACTTTTTGAAAGTGAAAAACATTGAATCATCGGTCGAAATGTAATAAACTGAAAAATACGAAGTTTTCTACCAGAGAATATGGTTCAAACTAACCGGTCGACACATTACACTATGCTAAAATATGCCGATGATATGTAGAGCTTTAGCAACAGGTAGCTGGTACTTTAGCTATTATTATTATAGTTGTAGTTAGAACATCATTTGAAGTTGCAACATCCAGCTGAACTGTCATTTTAGGAATTGGAAGGTGGCAGGTCACAGCGCAATATAATTCACATTTTGTTATATATATTTATACAGTTGCAATAAATAGCTTTATAAAAATGAATTTCAGTTTTAAAGAGAAAAAAACGAGAATCCCATTTTTGGGAATTCTTCGAAAATTATGCACAGAATCTTGAGAATCTATTTATAAAATTATGGTCCATATTTTATGGCTAGTACTTCAACTCTTTGTAGTGGGACGGTCAATAACATGACATGACTACAACATAACAATGCATACAATGAGAAGCTAAGCGGAAGTACAAGAAAGATTCTTCCTTTAATCATTGTCAATATACACACAAATTCGAACCATAAGATTTAATCAGAAATCGTGTTCACTCAGAATTACGCATACCTTTTAAATTGTATCTCAAATATGTAATTATTGTTTTAAGTCAAAAGTGAATCAGAAATGGAGTAATCGAAGTAGTACCTCGTCCTATAACAATTTACAAACCGCTTGCAAATGCAGACACGTAGGCAGTGACAGTGATTCCAGGTTAAAATCCGAATAAACAAACGGTTCGGAATTGAAAGGTGTCAAATAAGTGCCCATCATAATCAGCGTATTCTGAAACATTGTGCATCGATAAGTGTCTAAGAAATTTAAATCGAAGAAGCGGTAACTGGAAATTTTTGAATTTGAGATCATCT
>NW_018108258.1:67539-72139 GCF_000183805.2 Loa loa
ACCATAAGATTTAATCAGAAATCGTGTTCACTCAGAATTACGCATACCTTTTAAATTGTATCTCAAATATGTAATTATTGTTTTAAGTCAAAAGTGAATCAGAAATGGAGTAATCGAAGTAGTACCTCGTCCTATAACAATTTACAAACCGCTTGCAAATGCAGACACGTAGGCAGTGACAGTGATTCCAGGTTAAAATCCGAATAAACAAACGGTTCGGAATTGAAAGGTGTCAAATAAGTGCCCATCATAATCAGCGTATTCTGAAACATTGTGCATCGATAAGTGTCTAAGAAATTTAAATCGAAGAAGCGGTAACTGGAAATTTTTGAATTTGAGATCATCTGTCGGTTAACTGAGTTATGTAGAGAATCTGCAAAAGAACTCACAATATCAGCATCCGTCCCACCATTTGCTCTCGTCCTAGCGTTCAGTCTTTCGGAAACTTTCATTAGGAAGTCGGGACTTAATTGCCTTTCTTCAAAGCCATCCGTTGGAGAATAATGTTGCAATATAGCCATCACCTGCAGAGAGCATTAAATATGAAATGCACTACGCTCTGCTGTGGACAGATATAACTTCAGTGAAAATTCAACCACCATTTGTCAGTGAAGTTATATCCAACAGAAATTAAATTATGAAAAATGTTAAAATACGTGGTCAAACAGCTGTTATCATGGTCTTTCTTTGGAAGACTTGACACATGAACGTGACTAATTTGTAACTGCAACATCAATAGAAGACGCAATGCAATGTTTTAGCATTTGGATGAACATAAGGGGACATTTCAACCGGCACTGCAAAAACAACTGTGACTAGACAACTAGTCCTAAGGCAATCAAGAAAAGTTTTAAAAAAATTGATTCGTAAATCAGTATGTGTCCATGATGAATTTCAGCTATTGAATTAAAACAACATTAAATTACGCATTTCTTTACTTTCTAGAAACTCTTCGTTAAAAGAAAGTTTAAGTCCAGCTCGCCTGTTTTGGTTTCAGTTTTGAAGTCATCTCACCGCACAAGGTGTCCAAATTTGATTCATCTTTTTTGGATTGCAGCAAATGAGATGCCTGCACCAACGGCTCCAAAGTTTCACGATGTATAGATAGTCCGTTGGAAGAAAGCCATGACTGTACTTCGGTAACATTATGCCTAGAATGATAAGGTCAAATCCAGAGCAACATATAAATAGCAAAGTTAAAATATCCATTTTAATTAAATTGCAACTTTTTTAAAGTGACACGAATTAGTTAATTAAATCATAATTTACTTGATTTGTATAGCTTTCTCGAAATTGCATAATTCTTTCCTGAACATCAAATGATTCAATGCTAACGCACATATCCAATAAGTCATTTGTCCGAAAACTTGCCCCAATAGCACCGAATCTGCACCATACACTTTGAGTTTGTTTTGAATGAAATTCAGCTGAAAGGGACAGATAAAAACCACGCAGAAATGTGACTTGAACTATTACACCCAAAGTAAGAGAAGCTTAACTGATGAATTCATTTTAAAAATTAATACGAAATGAAGAGTGCTGAGATAGCAAGTCATCCTGAAGTTAGCTGGAAGGTGGAGAATAAGAACTTCACACTAACCAATTCAATTAAATCATCTAAAGCACGCTGCGAACTTTGCTCCCTCATCGATTGTCGTCGTTGATTATTCTCTACATTGCTACCGTTCACCATCTTTTGACTCGATTCATGTTGCAATATAGCGGGAACTATCAAATGACAGCTGTTTTTTAAGTCAGAAAAAAATTCACCGTAAAACTTAGAAACATTATAAAAATCACTTTGTATCTTAAAAACTAACCTATTTTTGGAGAAAGTACTGGTTCGATAGCTCGTTTCAAAAGATTCTGGTATGATTCCTCAACTCGAGCACGAAGTTGATTCCGCAAAGGACTTAAATCAAAACTTTGCATTCGCTGATTATTTTGTTTTTCCGAATTGGTCATAGACCATTCCTGAAAGCAGGAACAAACTCACTGAAATTCTCGAACAGCAAAGTAATCGTCTGTAACTAAAATAAGAGTAAAACATTGCTTAGGAAATTCTTATTATACTTCAAAAAAAAAGTTCTTTAAATTTGTTTTTTAGCGCTCACATTATTATTTTCGCCGCTATACTGCCGCAAAAGGTTCAGCAGACGCCATGAATTAACCAACCACAATGACAACACATCCATGTCATTTGAATGCTAAAATTGGATAGGTAGAAGTTATACTTCAGCAAATTTAATTGAGCAATATAATGCTGATGATTGCTATTTACCAGTATGTTACAAAGCGGATTCCATTATTTAACTTTCCCGTCCTATAATTTCTCAATCAAGCATCATGACCTCTCTATCATCGTAAAGGAAACAGGATTCGGTAAAAACAATTTAAATTTCCCAGCGATACTGCTCAATCTCGTATTTCTCGAATTGATATAAAGGCACGTAATTTGACTCGTCATGTCAAAATGCTGCAAAATAAAGTTACACTGATGCAGTGAAGTATGAACTTATTAATCATAAACGATAACTAACTGCCAGTGTATCCTTCAGTACTATATGAATAGCCGAGAATAAACCGGTGAGACCTGCTTCATCTTTAATATGATCATAGTACCGGAAAGCTGCAAGTAGAAGATATGCCGGCAAGCAAGGCGTCAAGAGTCGAGCAAGTCGTGGCTTCAAATCTGTAAGCTAATATGATTTAGCAGATTTAATTCAGCTAAACATTTACCTATTTTTTTCATTCTCATTATTCAATTTGTTTCAAAATTTTAAGAAATCATAAATTAGTCCAAGGAACACTCCATCATCGAAATTTAAAATTTGAAATCCCCAAGCTTGTCTAAAAAGAAAATAGAACCTACCACAGACAAGTATCCTTGTGAATTCCGGCACATTGAAAACTTCTAAAAGTGAGGAATGGTCAACACTCTCTTTCTTCAGCGCTTCTAAACGAATGATATCTGCATCCGAAGTATTATCTGAAATAACAGCTAATCTTTTAAAATTGGATATATTGGTTTCACTGATAACAACTGAATTACTGAAACTGTCGAAGCATGTTCAAATCATTAGGATTCGGTCGAAAGTCTAGCTATCATTTTAATTTATTTTAACCAAATTTACGTACGATCAATACGAATTTTTCATTTTAATTTATTTTAACCAAATTTACGCACGATCAATACGAAGTGACACCATGCTTATAACAGCTTCTTCGGTATGTTACTGAGTATCTGCAGCTCCGATAGTTTAAAGCTTCTGAAGTAAATATGATATGCTAATGAATAAAATCTAACCAAGCGAAAAAGTGATCCGTCCAGAACAGCCACGTAGCTGTGCCTTCGCTTCGGACAGTTCATCCGACTGCTGATTGATTTTATCTTGTAAACTCTGGAAATTTAAAAAATATGACCGAATTAAAATAGGGAAAGTGCGAAACATTCAAAAAATCCCTAGAAAATCTTATTCTTTGTTACATGAAACCGAATCAACTGAACTTACTCAGGTCTAATTGCTTTAAATTATATTAAAATTAACTAGTCTAATCGACTGTTTGGTTTATTGATACCATAGTTACGAAAATTGTTTAAGTTTTTCTGCTAAATAATACAGTAACAAACAACTTCAACCAACTCATTAAAAAGGGAGGTATGGGACTCTTCTTCTTCACGGATCAAAACTGAAACTATGTTTAATATACCAAATTCTCGGATGCCAATTGATTCAATTGCTGCTGGATATCAGATAATGTCTCTTTGATGGGGTGACTGTCGTCTGTCGATCTCTGCAATTATTTTCGTATGCAGCTACTTTTTAATTTTCTAAATTTCATTAAAAATATATCCACAAATCTCCTATTTCGTAGTACCAACCTTATTCGAATATTCTACTTAATTTCTAATTACATTGCATATACTGCAGCATATTCAAGCATGCATTTTTCTTTTTTTTGCCAAAAGAACAAAAAAGAAGTGGTTAGAATGATTTGTGAATTTTAGACATGAAATTTCGGACTTCAGACTTTTCGTATTGTCAGATTATTTATTGCGGTATGCTAACAAGATTTTGCCAATTAAATAATTTGATGTTATATGACGATTATTTAAATGTTATAAACATTGTAAAAGATTTTCTCTCAAACAAATCTTTTCAAGTTGCAAAATTTCCACTTACGCCTCTGGAATGCGATAGAAAATCATAGTCAAAATCATCAGTGGGAAATGTAAGCTGATAGAAATCAGATGAAGGAGACAGACAATTTGAATTACGATTCGAAGAGGAATACATGAATAGAGTCGTCAAACAACTCAAACAATTATCATTTCCTTTCAAATTGTCTCATACGTAGCAGATTGTTATTTTCCTAAACAGTAGAAAATAGTACAGATAACGATCGAATTGTTTGTCATTTAAATCTACATTACGAAAAAAAAAAAGAAAAAAAAGAAAAGTGAATATAAAAGATCGGCATTGAGCATAGTTTACTTATTCCTAGCAAGAACTTATGGAAGTAGGCGGTCGTCTTGACATCACAAAAATTCCTTACATAGTCGTAACCGTAGCACTAGCGGTAACGGTGGTAATGGTAA
>NW_018108258.1:72453-76077 GCF_000183805.2 Loa loa
ATCCAATAATTCTTACAAAAAAAAAAAAAAGAAAGAAAGAAAAATCGAAAATTGAAGCATGATTTATAAAATAAAACGGCGATTATAAAATATTTGTCAAAAGAATCTAGTTGAATCATCTGCTGAAAATAATAAGAATTAATGTCAAAATTACACTGAACAGTGCAATGATAGATTCGTGAACTATAATATCATTCATAGTTGTTAATGTCTATGAGTAAAGAGATAAAAGAAATCAAAAAATCGATGGCTATATTCATGATATGGATACCTAAAATATTTTCTCAAATTTAGGGTATAAATAATAAAATGAATGATTTTGTAAAGAAAGCAGCAGAAAAGAAACATGAAATAAAATTGGTGAAATGAAATAAAGTATAATGGAGTAAATAAAGTAAACAACTCCCTAAATAGGAAGAGTAAAAAGGAGAAAGAAGACTATTTGAGTGAAAATATATCTAAGAAATGAATCGAGATTTCTTGACCAGAAAGATATCTTTTGATGAATCATATAAGATAATGAAGAAAATTGAACTGCTGAAGATGAGCGATACTGGCATAAATAATATAACACTTCCTCGCAGTTGAATGCATATACATGTGTAATTACTGTCATATGATGGCCCATTTAATTGCCGCTTGTACTATAGTGCACCTTTTAACCTATATGTCAACAAATTATAAATGGGAAAGCGATGTCTATCAAATGATCAGTTGACAGGAGCATAATCATACTAGCTTAAATTAAAACGAGAAAAAAAAAAGAAATCGAAAATCAAAGAAAACTAATTTTCTCCCCATACCTTAGAAATTGAATAAATAATAAATTTTTGTAATGAAATGAAATTTATGCAGTAACAAATAAAGATATAAGTGGTTGAGACGTATTTTATTATACTCTTAAATAACATGGTAGAGGATGAAAATGAAAATTTAAAGTCAAGAATGCTTCCAGCACAGGTTTATATTAAAATAAAAATAGATAAGCGGTCTGATTAGAAGCTAAGAGATGCAGAAGCGGAAAAGAGAGCAATCTGCCTTTGTTACTCTAACATAAACATCTCTCTAATGACATGTCCATTTATCGATCAATTACTTTTGACGAAATAAGCCTAACATATATTTGAAGAACAAAAGGTTAACAAATAGGTAGGTAGTGTAATGTATTCATGAATCTCAAAATACCTTTCATCAATTATAAATTACCAAACTATCTTATAAACTTTGCAATCAAGACTAATTTTCTGACTTTTTCCTTATCTAAACAGGTATTATTCCTCTTTGAACCTCTAAATTCTTTGATTCAGAATCACATCATTCTAAAACCCAATCATTGATCTACGGACAATAGATTCAGCAAAAAATACAGTTGTAACTATTAATTAACAAAAACTATGTTGAAGACATAGTTTTCATATACAAACAAGGTAATCTAAAGGTTATATATGTATTAAAGAAAAAGAAAAAACACAATCTAAAGGTTATATATCAATGAAATTCAAAGAAACAAATTGAATTAGAAATATAGCATTAAAAGATTGAGAGATGAATTTTGCACAACTCAACCCTGTACAGACACATCAGTCGAAACCGTAATTAATCAGGTAGACAAAACGAATTTCTGTTAATATTAATTAAAAAATAAAACAACGGGACAAAACAAAGCAAATAAACTAAACGGAAATGCAATATTTCTGAGAAAACTTGATTTGAAAAATGATAGAAAGTGAGGAAGTTCTGAAAATGCCCGCCGATATTTGTCGATAGAAATTGTTCATTACACTAAATGTCACTTTTCTGTCACATCATTTAAAAGATCAATTTTGATGCTGAAAATAATACAGGTAGCAAAGAAAGGGGTAATACCAAATGTTTTCGTCAGAGATCACACATTAATCTGATAACGACAAAGAATCCGTTGGAGAAATAATATAATCACAAATATATTTGTATTGAAATAAGTATACATTTACCTCAAAAATCTTGCAATTTGCATAAACTACAAAGGGTTCCAAAAGAACTTCAATGAAGTTACATTGTTAATCATCTGACTATCAGTTGAACAAAAATTCGTTTTATTATTTAATTCAAATGGTAGCAACTGAGTAAAATCTAAAGTTATCATTATTTTGTAGGCTATATTCATACCGTTTGATTTTACAATATTACAAAAAGAAAGTTTCATCATTAAGTAAATAATGAACAAAAAAGTTTTGAATGAAAAATTTAAAAGTTCATAGAAAATATTCGAATATTTCAACAATGGAAAATAATTTAAAATAATTCTTGACGAAAATTCAATGGAAGTTCGAAAGTTATGTAGGTAAATTAAAGTGAAAATAGGAATATAATATTCCAAAAAGAAATAAAAAAAAAAAGTAGAGAAAAAGTGAAACAGATGTTTGAGAGGGAGGCTTTGAGAAGGAAGGAAAAGAGATGCATTTAAACGATAATGACAAAAGCAAGAATGATGAGTAATATATTTTGAAAGAATTCATGAATGAAATAGGAAAGAGAAGCAGTCCAAGAAAGAGATGGGACAACAAAACATCCCTCGTGCACTTTCCATATTACCGATTACTGATAAAAGTTATTCTCATCATTAATGGCCCATTTATCCTCACTCATGAACGGCACACTATAGAGTGGATTATCGTCAGGAAAAGTTCTTATTAGATAAAATACTTTCATGTGCAATAGTTATTCCTAAGACGCTTCCAAATTGCTTCAATTTTTGGTTCAACTCTGGCTAGGCTCAGCTTTGCTTTGGGTTATTTAATTGTGGGTAAAAAATACAACATTAAAATATGATACACATTTTGAAATTCTATTTCATTAGTCTACTGATATTTAAACTTTGATTCGACAAGTCTTCCTAAACTTTCCAAACATATTCAACCATATACAGACGTAATTACCAATTTGCAAAAAGTGTTAGAAAGCATACATTGCAAACAATTCAAATTTTTTAACTTATTAGTGAAATGACTAGTATCAGTTGACAATGATAATTATGCTATATGTCAAATGGAAATGACCTGACCAAAATAGAAAGCTATGGATATGAAATAAATTGAAAAAATAAATAGAAATTTCTTCCTCTTTGAATGATGAAGTCTTTACCATTGTATCACTTCAATTTTTTCACTTCTCAACTTGATCATTTTACATCTAACTCATGATTCACAAAGATAGCAAAGAGGAATTAAATCTCGAAATGTAATCTCAGAATTTTCATAAAAATCAAATTTTCATAAAAAAAAAATCAAAAATTACGAAAGATCAAAGATCTCACTGTGAAACAATCATTATATTTAAAATTAATTTTGAGAAATGACCATTCGAAACTGTTCTGTTACCAATGAATTGAGAGACTATTTAAGCATTATACATACTATATTATAGAAAGGTGATGTAAATGGAATACATTAACTTAATGTCGTGGAATCCAAAAAAAAAGAAAGAGTATTGAAATGCAGAACGAACACATTCATTGTCTTTTTCAATAAGTAAAGAACAAATAAATCATTCATTACAAGAAAATGATTGCCAATATTAATAAAAAAAGAATCAAAAAAAATACTTTTTTAATAGTTCTATAGCTTTGATAGCAAATTAGAAAAG
>NW_018108258.1:76672-85084 GCF_000183805.2 Loa loa
ACACACACACACACACACACACACACACACACACACACATACACACACACACACACACAGCTGCGGATTTAATCGAGTTCAGTAAAAAACAAGGAATGGAACCCTAAAGTAACTTATAATACGTATTTTTTAAATTTAAAAATTTTAAATTCATTTACATATATCATTTATATAAAAAGCTTAGGTGTAAAAGTGGTAGCAAAAGCTATAACAGCAATTCCAATACCTGTCCAAACCTCTCCTCTTTAAAAGAAGAAAACAAAGTTGCTGAATTCAGTTGCATTACTTATAAAGTGATTCTCTACATTGTTTCGTTGTAAATCATATAAATGATCACAATAACATAGTAACTACTCGCTGATATCTTATTTAAATACTCATAATTAGTCACTATTTCGGCCTTTTTCTTCCCAAGTTTCTATCAACATCGAGATCCTATTTTACGTCAATTCTTCTATTAAACTCATTAGGTTTGGATGAATCAAAATTTTCCATTAAGATCCCTTTCACCAGAACTCCTCATAATGATCACTTCTTACCTTGGAAGCTGTGAATTCATTCAAACGATTTTCCAACCGCTCAATTTCGGCATCCCTTTTGGTAATTATCTGTGATAGCATTCTGAAATTTCAGTTTACGAAGTTCAAGAAAAATTTTCAAAATAAAGTGAAAAAAAGTTGCAAGTTCAAAACATTTCCACTTCAAATACATCTAGAAAGTTGCTTACTTTGATTGTCGATACTAATAACTGCCATGACTAAAAAGTATGGGAAGTATGAACGTGAATATTAGATTAAAAGCTAGCATAATGAAGTTTGTAGGAACAAATTGATGATAAATGATTTTCATGAAGTCTCCGCAGGAAGACTAGAAGGAATTACTACTCACTGCATATGTGACTTCAACTGCCGGCATTGTCTTCCTAAGCTCAATTCTTCATCCAAATCACTGCAGGAACCGTCGTCGCTCTGCATACCGGACCATTGGTCACTGTCTGGACGTGATGAATTTGAAGCTTGAGCACGCTGTTCGAATCGTGCCATCAATATAGCTCGTAACTCGATAGCTTCTTCTCGACGCCTCAAAAAATCTTATAACGCTACCCCACCTGCCATAATTGAACATTTGTGTTCGCTAAATGCGAAAATGAAAAATTTTTCTTTTTGTTTTTAATTTGTGATTATTAATATCAGAAGGCTTCGTAAAATTAAAAATCACACTTATGCCATGAAATTTCATAAAACTAATTATGAGTTTTACAGCATATGTAACCTGCATAAACAACCTCCTCAGTAATATAAATAAATGAGCAACAAAATACTCCAATATATTCATTTCTACTATCATAAATATAGTATAGAAAATTGTATAGAAAGGTTTTGTACAAGATTAAATATCTATTTTTGGAAGGTTTTAAAATGTAGTGCAAGTTCCAATGAATAATGTAAATTGACTTTGTTTAAATTATATAGGAATTAAACGTTAAAAGTAAGACTATGCATAAATTTGAATGACAAAGAGAAGATATGTTTTCATTAAAATCAAATAGACTACAGCTGTATTGAGGACATAGTCGTCACTAACCTATCATTTTCTTCCAATATTTTTTCGACAAATGATCGGAAATTCATTGCTTCAGAGCCATTTCTCATTTTCTCTTCAAGCAATCGTTCCATTTCATCTTTAAGTTTTGTATACGATAACTCGAGCTCCTAAAATGGTGAAATTCCAATTACTTTTTTGTATATCACCAAATTCTCTTTTGAATCACGTCGTTATGAATCGTCCTAAAGTTTAGACCAAAGTTTCAACGGGTTAAAAGGTTAAAAAATCTTGGTTAATCAGAAAACATAATGCGACCTACTTGCATTCGTTGAGCTTCAAAAGCCCTCATAGTCGTCCGCTTATCCAAATTTTCGATCAGCATATTTGCATCCATTATCGATTTCAAACGATCATTTTCTCTTGAAATTTGCTCTATTCTGCAAAAAATTGACGTCAGTACTTCCAAAACAATACAACAAATTTTGAAAAAAACATCGAATTTAAATTACCTGGAAAATTTCAAATCCAAATTATTTATCAGCATATCTAAAGTTCTGGTTTCCTTTCTTGCTTAATGCAATTTTGATACTTACATATGAATGATGAATGAAGAAAAAGATAAATGTTAATCGAAATGATAAGAACTGTAATTGTGTAATCAAAGAATGATAAACAGCATAAATAAAACAGGTTGTAACTGTAAACTAGAAAAGCATACTTGGAGCGAAGTACATTAATAGCATGTTGTTGCTTCAGTATAAGGACCACTTCATCCAGGTCATTACCATCTAGGCCAACAGTAACTATTTTGCCATTTGTACCACCAACCAAAATCGATTGATTCAAACTTTTTTGAATGAGCCGTATACCTGAAAAGATTTCACTGTTACTACTTTTTATCTGATCATACAGAGGTCAGATGTGCTCGCATTCCAAATGAGATAAATGAACAGGAATCTAACAGTATTATGATCCTGATTATTTTATAACCCAAGCTAATATTGTATAACAGATTATAGGCTGGAATAAATGATTACTCAATTATTACTGATATATTCGACATCTTCAGGAACAGATGATGCATGAAGCTATCACTAATGCTATTAAGCGATTAACCGTATCCATTCTTAGCTCTTCTTCACTATCAATCTTATTTCGCTTAAATGCATGCATTCTTTAGAGTGTAGTAGTGATTTCTCAACATTAGTACAATTCAAAGCAAATATTTTAATTATTTTCGAAAGATAACAGTTATTACTGAAAAAACACAATAATGAAAAAATAATATGGAATTGTAAATTAAATTTTTGAAATAAGGACTTACTTCCTACTCGACTTACTGCTGGACTAGCTAGAAGATTTGCATTTGCAAGCAGCTGTTCACGCATCTGTGATATTTCTTGTTCCGATACTAGGCGATGGTTCTTCTCTGTTAATAATGAATATTTTAAGTGAATTCCACGAAATAAAAGATGTAAAACTGACAACAAAAATCAATAAAAATCCTTACCACAAAAAAAGTTTTGATATCTCTTAAAAAAAATTTAGATGCAAAACAGTTAACCTTTGATTAGTTCAGCATCCACTAGTTTCTTCTGCTTCATCAAAGTATTGTAACGGATACGAAGACTTGACAACTCAGTATTCAAAGCATTTAGTTTAGCAATTGTTTCTTCACACTCCTGAAATTCTTAATAAAATTTTGAGAAAAGAAACTGATCTAAAAATCTTTGCGACATAAGTAATAATCTATTGAAAGATGTCCATTCAGGTGACTGATTTGTATATCGGTCGACATTTTCGTTTTTCACCGACTTACATTAAATAGTTGTATTTTCATCTAATGTCAAAAAACATGCACATCATAAGGAAGAAGAAAGCCATTCAAATGTATGTGCAGCACTAACACTTCATCCTTTGTCAACCGCTTTCTTCTGATTGCTGACAAAAATCTTTCTATGCCTCCGCTTTACTTCTAAAAAGCAATAAAACACCTGATCTCACAAAAAATAAAAAATAACCATTTTCAATCCATCCTTTGTATTTTGTAGTTCTTCCTCCAGTTTGGTATTTTTTGCTGCTTCTTCTTTTCGACTAGCTTCTAACAATTTCACTTTCGCTTCCAGTTCTTCCGCATGTGCTTTGGTAGCTAATAGCACACATCTGCAATGATTACGGTCCTCAAATGCATACAATCACCGAAAAAAATTTTGTATGAATTTCTGCATAAATGGATGTGCTCTATATGCCCTACAAGTCGTGTTTCAACTTCTGATTCAAATATCATACTGCAACCATGGTAATAAAGATCATTGGATAGTATTATACTAGTAAAGATTAATAAAAAGTATTGTTTATGGTAATTTGATTCAAGAGTGATTCAAAGTGACAAAAATAACTATTCAAAAAAAAAAAACAACAAAAAAATGCAGTGATGAAAACGGCGAGAAAAATGAAAAATAAAGTAAAAGTAAATGATGAATAGTGATAAAGATTAAGAAGTTTTATGGGTGAAACTCGAAATTCCTTAAAAAATTGATATTTGACTATTAATAACATCAATCCCAGCACTTTATTATAAATGGAAGTTCACAATAAATCGTCAGTGAAAGCCATTTTATGCAGAAAAAAATTTGATAACAAAAAACTATTTTTGACAAGATCTTTCCTCAGTAGCAATGACAAGAAAAAAGACAGGTCCAAAAACAAAAAAATCAAATAAATTTCTGCATTTAAGGAAATAAATACAAATAATTGCAAATTTTGTTAAGATTCTATTTAAATTTTTAAATAAGGGATTTATAATTAGAGAAGCAATAGAAAAACCTTTGTGTTTCCAAATTTGCCATTTCTGCCCGCATTTTATCAGCTTCTGCCGAAATTGTCCATAATCGACCATTCTCTGCAGTCTGGATTCAATCAGTAGAATGAGCTTGCGTATTTTCTAGTTCTTTAAATTTGTATTTAAGGTTTCTGAGCTTGAAGAATTTGTGCATTCAGATTTAAATCTGATATTTCTGAACTTAAATGTTTAAACCTTGTGCTGTTGTTGCATGTAAAGAAAAGAAAAGGGAATGGGAAAAACGGAGAAGTTCATTAAAGTACAGTAAGCAAGAATTTCCGAATAATGCCTTAATGACACCCATCAGCTGTAAGTACAACTATTTTCAATATCGACCTTCCTCGGCCTTAAGTTTTACTAAGCGAAATTCCTGGAAATTCGATTTTCAAGTGCTTAAAGAGACGCTCTATTTTCAAGGCTAACAGGTTCATTCGTATCATAAACGATTACTATAATGTCAACAAAACCATACCATGAAGTCAAGTTTCTGCTGCAACGAAATGATTTTGTTTTCAAGGCCTCTATTTAGTTTTTGCAGATGTCCAACAGACCGAGCCTCAATCTAAAACTACATGGAACTTCAGCAAAAAATTCTTTAGCTGTAGAGCAATTAAAGCTTCGAAACTACCTTATAAAATTTTTTATTTTTGTATTATTTGGAAGTTCTGATTGGAAATTTTACAAATATCAGTTAATACTAATTTGAATCATTAGATTGAAGAATCAACAGAGAAATTGTATAAAGGCGAAAGTGACTAATTGTTTACTAAAAATGTGATTTACCTATTATTTGCTAGCAGCAAATAAAAACATTACCAGCACTTTGCTCCTGCTATTTACATTAAATTATCAGGCACACAAAGAAACAAATATGATCATTACTCATGTATTTTTTTGGAATTTATCACAAGTAAATTAATGATAAAGTGACAAGTGACACCAGTGCTATGAAAATAATAAAGTAAATAAGAAGACAATAGGTTTTTATGAAGATTACACTGAAATCATAGGTATTAACCTTCAATTCGCGTAGACGCCTCCTTGCAAGCCATTGACGTACTTGACATTGTATCATGACGATTTTTTTATTACGTTCGATTTGATGACGCCTCACCAGCCAGCCACGCCAATATTTTTGAATTATGATTGTTTTCTGCTCGTACCGTAACTAAAATTGAAAACAAATTCACGGCTAGTGATTGGAGACGTTAGTATAACGAAAATGAGAGAACACGCAGAGATTTGATTCAAATTAAAAGAGATAAAATAATTAAAATTAGACAGCTATTTGAAGCTTATTTCTACTTTCATCTAACGCTCAGATCTACATCTAGAAATTTGCAACCAATGACTGTCCAATAATTGAAGTCTTCCTTTGGAAGTGCAATATTAGGAACGAAATAAAGCATATGACTGTGTGCATGCAGAATTATTGAAAGAATGGATTGAAACATTCTAATATTATGATGTAATTTGAGGAGTGAGTTAAAAACTGAATATACAGCATTTGTCGATTTATAATGAAGGACAGGAAAGTGTCAATATATTAACCCAATTTTCGAAAAAAAATTTCAATTGGTTACAAAGTTTGCTTTTAAAATATGGGCAATTCTGAAGTGCGAAAGGCAACTTATAAGAAAAAGAGCAATTAAAATTAAAACGTCCGAAAGAAAATATCAAAGTTTGGTAGAATTTATAAAGAACTAAAACAATGAATTTTTTCGTCGCATTTTACGGCATAAAATCGACTATATATCACATTATACGACACATTATCACCAACGATGTACTGGAGATCATTTTTAAAATTGAATAAAAGAATAAACAAAATACATCATGAAATATAGGCCAGAGATTCATAAGGATAAATTATTTCGGTTTAAGCCTTTGAAGCATCACTAACTATCCTTTCAAAAATGTCCTTTCTAAAAAAAGTTTCTCTTCTGAAAAATGCTAAAAAAAGCGAGAAAAATAATCGAAATATTAATTTAACAAAAAGGCACCAAAAAACGTTTCAAATTGGTTGTACCAATCCAATCTACCAGAAAATCAGAATGAAAAGTATATAAAATAATCAGAGAGATCATCATGAGAGGAAAACTTTTCACTTCCTTATCAAAAATGATGCTATAATTCACAGAAATTCTACGAGAAAGGCGACATAAAGCATGAAATTGAATATATAAGAAATACTGACCTTGGGATTCTCATGTATTTTTTACTTTATTTTTTGATTAACCAATAAAAGGTCAGTAAAAGTTCACAAGAATGTCGTGAATGTCACAACCACCAGCCAAAGAGGAAAACACTATTCAAATTGCGCGAGATGATTTTTTCTTTGATCAATGAAATAATTTCGAAAAGGGAAGAGGTGTTTTTATTGTAATAAATGTATAATAATACGGTCTTAAACAAGTAGATATTCCTCTTATTTTGATGCCAGAATGATCTTTAGCAGAAGGAAAATACTTTTAAATGTATAATTATAAATAAAATTCATAATCTGTATGTAGTTAAATAATTAGAATTATTGAAATTATAGTTAGCTACAAACGATCTCTGCATTTTCATAAAAATCGATCATTTATAATAGATATTGGTTCAGCCGAGTATGCGCAGTGATATATTCAAATACCTTTTCCATTCTCTGACGTATCAGCGATGCTCGATAATGGGTCTGTATCATAATAACAACTCCTTTCAGTGATCTATAGCGACGCTGCGCTGCATAACAACGAAATGCAGTTTGTATGCAAATTGCAGCGCGATGCATTTGGAGATATTTCATGCGCCTGTACACCAGGAATGCACGTGAATAAAGCTAAAAGAAATTTTAGAATTGATATCATTTTAAATCGATTTAAGATCATAATTAATCATAGTCATATTTCATGAAAAACAGGGCACATTTCGAAGGAAAGCCATCGATATATGGAAAATACCTGAATTTTGAGCAGTGATTCTTTGATATGTTGATACTTTTTCCGAGAGATGTATCCTTTCCAAATTTTCTGGATCATTATTGCTGAATTTGTTAATTTTTCATGAAGTATTCTCTCCAGTAAAGCTACTTGTCCAGTTCGAAAGAACACCTTTGTCTTACCCAAAGCATACATTTTATTCTGCAACGCAGTAATATTACAAATATTACTGATGATTATAAAGGTTATAAATAAGTTTCTATTTTCTATTTTTGCAAAGAAATTGGTGATGGTCTTCAAAATTCAATTATAAAATTTTAAATCATCAAATGCAGAATCAAACATCATATTCATATGTGAATTTATGGAAAAATATCGTGTTCATACAAGAATCGCTATGATTAATAAGGATGCAAGCAGTTTTAAAAGAATAAGAAGGAGTTTTTGTCTTCGGAAATTTTTTTCCTTCACCTAATATACAAAGTAGATAGAACCTGCCAAAAGTTATGCTTGCTCGTAAATAAGACAAGAGAGATTTCAATGACGATAAGAAACGAAAACGATAATAAGAAACGACGGGATGAAAAAGGTTAATTTTTAAAGATTACCGCAAGCAGACTGTTGACTGCAACAAACCTGGGTACTAGAATGCAACCAAAACATACCTCTAGATATTTGTTGCATGCTTTTTCTGCAAAAATTTTTGGTTCCTCAAACCATAATCTTTTTTCGGGGTAAAGAATACGGTACCTTCGAGCAAAATCTTCATACATCCACCTACAAGTACACTGTAATTAACGACAAATCTGGATGATTTAATAACGAGTATAGCTTGTTGCTATAAATAATGCAAATGCTTGCTAATTAATAATTCCTTTAGCCTCCTGTAAAGAGATAGTTCTACTTTGTTATCAAAAGTTTTCAATTTTGTCATAATTATTGGATAAGTTTACATAACTTATGAAAATAGAAGTACCACAGTTCATACCTTGAAGGATAGCCAGTAGCAGATATACGCACGGTTTCCAGAATTCCGCAAGCTCGCAACTGTTGAATGGCTCGTTTAGGTTTGAATGTAAATGGTAATTTCTCATCATTCGGCTT
>NW_018108258.1:85439-94770 GCF_000183805.2 Loa loa
AAGAATACGGTACCTTCGAGCAAAATCTTCATACATCCACCTACAAGTACACTGTAATTAACGACAAATCTGGATGATTTAATAACGAGTATAGCTTGTTGCTATAAATAATGCAAATGCTTGCTAATTAATAATTCCTTTAGCCTCCTGTAAAGAGATAGTTCTACTTTGTTATCAAAAGTTTTCAATTTTGTCATAATTATTGGATAAGTTTACATAACTTATGAAAATAGAAGTACCACAGTTCATACCTTGAAGGATAGCCAGTAGCAGATATACGCACGGTTTCCAGAATTCCGCAAGCTCGCAACTGTTGAATGGCTCGTTTAGGTTTGAATGTAAATGGTAATTTCTCATCATTCGGCTTGATGCAACGTACGTAGTGTGGTCGTGTGGTACTCAGCACAGCCATTAGTTCACGCAGTGAATCGCGAAACTGCAACTTGGATTGAATCAAAAACAGTGAATCGAAAATAGATCGAAATCAATCCTAAATCTAAGCCTAGTTGCTATATAGTTGAAAAATTTTTCAGAAATAAAAAACTAACCTAATAGTTCCCATTAATCCCTTGACTAGAATTATGCAATAATTTCAAAAATAAAATCATTAATCAAATAGAATCTTTTGCTAAAATTTCTCTTACTTAAATAGCTCAAAATGAACGATGAGAAGATTTCATTTTTCTAATTGCTCCTTATATCTTGACTCTGGAAAAAATGTGCATTTAGAGATAAACAAAAGAGTGTGGGATGTAAACTGGTTAGCTTACATCCTACATCCTTTTGTGACAGCGATGTTACGATAGAACAAATAAAAGTACGTCAAAACAAAGTCTTATTTTTTTCAACCAATTGTACAATTCAACTGATAACTGAAAAATATTGCAAAGTTATTGAAGGGAACAATAATTGCAAGTGTACCTGAAAAGCAACAGATTTCTTTATCGAATTTTTTGTGTTTGATATAAGAAAGTTATTTCCATCTCCTAGTGGTTTCTTGTCACTGTCAATATCCAATATCTCACGCATTAAATGGAACTAAAATTAAGATTAAAATGTATAATTACTGTTAGTCAAGAATTCTCACAGTACTGAATGTAATTTTGCAATATTCAATCATTTAACTATATTAAATGCAATAACATATTGACATCAATTTAGAAATGACCAACAGTTGGATTAAATCAAAATTTATGATAGTGGTGGTATTTTGGGGCAACAAATATTTAAGGCTTAATGGAAAAGTAAACAGGCAATTAAAATAGCGATTTTCCAAATTATACATTTAAAGTAATTTAATAGCTTTTTTTTCTTGCTTACTATTATTTGAAATGTTAATATTATCACTGTTAACCTTGCTTTTCTTCATAACAATCATCAACTGCTCGCTTACTGTATCCTTATTCTTCGCCAAAAAACCATCGACATTATAAGTAACATCGTCAGCAAAATGTCTGATTATGAATGTTGGATTCTGAGAAAAGAGAAATTTTTGAAAGCAAAATATTCCAAATTCATTTAAAAATGTGCCCATAATATGACATTCTGAAACATACTTTGATCTTCGGCAATTGGAAATGTTGCGTTTTTTTGAGCGACTGACATGTTCGCAGCTTCTCTAGCCAGTCACGATCAGTTCCTTGACCCATCTAAATGGATTTACTTCTATAATATTCAAATTTATACATCTAAAATACTACTGCAATAATGCAAGTACCTCAGATAATGCCTTACAAGCAACTATTTAGAATTATATTTCGTATAAAGAGAATTTCAAAGCTATAAGTCTAGGGTGTAATTACTGTGTAATTTACTCTTAACTACTAAATTTTGCTATTTATACTTGTTTCAGCATACTAACTTTACTCTTTTGTAAGGTAATCATCTATGCTATGACAATTTCTTGAAATTTATGGCGAAAACTGTACCTTACACTGCTCATCAAGATAATCGATGATACCAGGTCTGCCCTCTATCAAATCGATACACGGTTGATTGTCATAAAAATCAATTCGTATCCAGTCGATTTCTTCCCGCTCATATTCTGATTGCTCAAGTTTGAATACATGCTAAAATTTCATTGAAAAATAAAAAATAAAGATATAAACAAGACTTCTATAACCATCCTCTTCTCATTTATTGAATCTTAAATTTTCTTTCTTTCCTTCAGTAAAACGAGCCAACTTCAAGTTCCCAAAATTTTCGAAAAATTTCTCTAAACTTTCCACAATCGTTCCTTCTTAATCTCCGCGAATTTCGCAGAATTCATATTTGTAGAGCACATGATTGAGCAAGAACTCTTTGTATATAATATATTCAAATAAATTAAACATTTCGAAGTCATAAGCTAGACTACTAATTCCAACGGAGCAAAGTAAAATCATTGGCTAGTTAAAATTAGCAAATATACAACTTAAAATACGCTTTTCATTAACAGACATTTTGAGCCAACCTGACAAAATTGCTGCTGAAGCTTTTCATTCGCATAATTAATGCAGAACTGTTCGAAACTGTTAACTTCCAAAGTTTCAAATCTGCAAGAATATGAACACTGATGGAAACTCTTTACCGATAAAAAATAATCTCAAAGTAAATAAGACTGACCCGTAGATATCGAGAACTCCGATGAACCGTTCACTGTTCCTTGATCTGCACCTTATTATTTCTTCTCCCAAAGCTTCGTTCACTTTCTTAACTATCCAAGCAAAGGCTGCGGCATAAAGTATCTTGGCTAACGCATCTCGACGTTCTACTGCCTTTGAAATTGCAAGATTACGTATTTTAGTGTAATTGAAAGATAAATAGCATTATGTGTATGACTGAATTAAACAACATAAATTGAATTTCGGGAAAACGGCGTCAAAGGACTTGAAAAGGAATAATCGAGGAATTAAAAAAAAATGACTTCAATAGT
Organism: Loa loa; assembly: GCF_000183805.2. Lineage (NCBI taxonomy): Eukaryota > Metazoa > Nematoda > Chromadorea > Rhabditida > Onchocercidae > Loa > Loa loa. Next base: position 88,354 of record NW_018108258.1, read on the forward strand.
GGTCAACGGTTTCCGAACAGATTCACCGCCAGCAACAATTTCGCGAGCAGTTAACCATAAACGTATATTGTCTTCTTTTACTTCATATATCTTTTCACACAGTTGATCGATTACATTCGAACTATTTCGCTTAAGAAAACGAAGAATTGAAAAATCTGAATTAAATAAATAGCTTTACAAACTTTCATTTCAATTTAAATCTTCCTTGTTAAAAAATAGCTCGCAGATTCCACGTGACTGAAAAATCTAACACACTGAAACAATCTATAGCATAAAACTGGCAGACTAACAAAAAGTGGAATTGTATGCTAAATTAAATTCATCTGAAATCTTGTAACGCAATACAGCATAACAAGTTAAAATAAGGGAGGAATTATTTCAAAAGTAATGAAATCAAACTTCTTTCAAAAGTATTTTGACTTTGAAGAAATTAAAAGTTTGCTAAATGGAAAGGTATGGAGAAGTACCGTTTGTGGTAAAATGCTATCGTGGAGAACTTACATCAATTTTTGCATATTCATCGGGTCCATCAATAAATCTGATATTACCAAACAATAGGAGGCCTACAAAGAAACGAAGTAATGACTTCTGTACATCGATTGGAATGCGAAGAAGATCAAGTGCAGTCAGCGTTTGTAGAAAATCGTTCCGATCATCGACTGCTTCTATTTCACCACTGTTTCCTTGAGTCGTATAAAAATAAGAACGCCAATCATCTGCAATCTGCTTTCATCTAATTCCGAAGAATAAAATGAGTTTTGTAAAGCATGAGGAAATAAAGCTTCGATAACGATCAAATGCAAAGATAGAAAATAAAAAAGACTTAAAGATGATTTGCAAAAGACTTGACCTAAAAAAAAGCACTTGGCAAAGCTAAATCTCTAAGCAAATTCTCTTCTTAATTTCTTCCAGTGATTCGGATACATTGACACAACGAAGCAAAGTGGTGCATCGTCCCTCATGGTGACTATGATTGTTAATGAGTTACAAGCAGGAACAAGCTAAAGTAATAAAAGGATACCTAGTTCGAAACCTTCCAAAAAAGCATGGGATCTTGATGCGCATATTTGATAAAAAATATGATAGTTTCGTTCATTTTCTGCCTGAAATAATGGAATTAGTAGAACTAGAAATAGTGATAGTGAAGACTATAGTGCTGATCAAAAAATACGGGCAATTTAATAATCGAACTGAGCGCGCGGCAACAATTTTTAAGGTTCAGCCAAATTCTGAGCTAATTTTCTTATTTTGTCTAGCCACCTGAAACACGACACGACTTTTTTCCAGCAAATAAGTTCTCATCTCAGCACCAGCAATACCGAGACGATCATTGAAATCAATTTGTATATATTTTCCAAAACGAGAAGAATTGTCATTCCGGATTGTTTTTGCATTTCCGATTGCTTCCATTATTGGATTTGATGCCAAGACACGATCCTCAATGCTTGCTGTCGGTTTATTATTGTATGACTTGTTCGATGACGAACATGCTACCGATGCCAGGTACCTGAACTTTACAAGAATTTCAAGTAGATTTTCTCACAATTATAAAAAATTTTCCGAAAATCAATATTTCTACCTCATAACAAACTTAGCAGAAACTGTTTTGCCAGCACCAGATTCACCGCTAACGATCACCGATTGATCTTTACCAAATTTGGATAGATCGAAAAATGCTTCTTCGGCGACAGCATAAATATGAGGGTCAAGTTCTCGTACTTGTTTACCAACACCTCGATATACCTGTATTCAAGTACTTCAGTGATTAATCAAAGTCTTTAAGAAACATAACAGGATGAAATCAGTCCTGTTGGGGAAAGTTTTGAAAACAAAATTAATTTACTTCAGACATCATCCTCAATAACCTTTTTAATACGCTTAAATGAAGGTGTAGTAAGTACCTGTATGACGTCATCTCCGTAGAGTTGGGAACAATTCGCGTAAGGATTAATAGCTACTAAAACAATACCACAATACGTATAGATTGCTTCTCGTCTAACGAATCGAAAACTGAGATGATTGAGAACGGCAGGTTCATGCAGATAACTCAATGTTGTCAAATCATCACAACCAAGTAAGACATCTGGATTACGTAAGAATGGAAGTTCTTCCGACTCTCTAAGCACAAGTTCCGTTACCTAAAAGTCACTCAGTTATGCTGATTACATTGAGTTTACAAAACAAATGCACTAGTATTTGTAATGTACAGAAGATTATTAATGACTAATGAAACAAATAAAAGAACACGTGTAATTTACCTGTCCATCTTGCAGCCGTATCTTATTTCGTGAGGTAGATTTGAAATCATGCAATAACTCGCCACCTATCCATACCTTTTCTGGATCCCTTAACCATATATGTGTACCTGTGAAATATAAATAAAAGCAAAAATATAATGAAGGGTATATTCCTTTCAAATTCATCCACAATTAAATGCTTTCAATGTTTTAAGAACTGAATGAGTAATTGAAATCATGTGGAAATCTTGTCGAAGTTAGACGTTCTTTTCTTCAGTGAATAAAAGCTTATCATAATTTCAAATTCAGAAGCTAATTTGAGAAATTTACCTTTTTTATAATTCTCAATTGCAAATGGCTTCCCTTGACCAAGAGTTCCAAAATCGTTTATCATCTGAATTGTTTCGTATCGCCAAACAATGGAATCAACCAGTTGTATTTGTATCCGTTAGTTTGCTACTGTCAGAGATAATATCAAATCTATAAGTAAAGGATAGATTATAAAGGAAACAGAACAAGAAATAACGGATCGTGATAGTTTAGTAATACTCTGATACACAATGATAGAATAATATTATCTTATCAGTACTACACAGCATGTGCACTAGTGAAATTGTAAAGTTATCAAGAAATATAACAAAGAGATATGAACTAATAGGAAGTATTAGTATAAGACTAAAGTTGGTGAAATTTACTCCAATTCTTATTTCAGAAACTCAAATTCGAAAATGCTAATGCATTCAGTATTTCCTTTACAGAACTGAATTAACTACGAAAATTTTGATGAATTTTCATCTTCTCAAACAGAATAAACAAACAATAAAAGGAGCAAACAGCAGAACTCTAACTTTTAAAACTTCTTGTGACTCATTCTTCCTATCCGAGATTTCTTATCCGGCACTCTATTCTTACCTGAGATTTCCTGAGAGTTTATTTTTATCCAAGCAATATAAAAATATCCTAAGTTAGAAGCATCTGTCAATAAAAATAAGTACAAATGATAGTTGAAAAATGAGTCATCAAAAATGATACGTTATCAGATCCTTATGAAAATAATATCAACGGCTGCTATCAGAATAGTCATTGTATTACAGTCGATCTTGCAGTGCCAGTTCATCTTTCATAACATCTGTGAAAGGTAAAAAAAGTAAGAGGTGGTCAGTTAGTTGTGGACATACCGTGACAGTCCACACATGATGAAAAATGTGAGTGATGAAGACTTGTAGAGAATGCTCAGTTTGTCGCCACTGCTTATATCGGTACAGTTGGTATTATTGACACTAAGCGACCAATGATTATTAGTTACCTCTGTCATTTAAGATATTATCCGTCCAGGGAAGAGTAGCAAAGAGATTGTGAGAATCCATTTTATGGAATTATTTAAATAACAATTTATAGGTGGTGGACAAGGGATACTCAAATGTCCCCCTCAAGGACAATGAGCAAACAAAAAAAAATAGAAAAAAAGGTGGAAATTTGAAAAATGACCTTGATTTACTAAAAAAAAAACGGCTTTCGTTGCTGTATCTCTCAAAGAAATCCTGTTTTTGAAGAAAATAAAAGAGAAGGACAAGTTGGATTTATAAAATTATTCGAATCCAAAGGGTTTTGAAATTAAAAATATCTAAATTTAAGTAATCGAAGGATAAAAATGAAATTCATTTTACCTCACAATAACAATAATCATTTATATGACGAAAAAATCTTTTTTCTCCTTCTTTATTTCCATCAGTCTTATCACCATTTATCACAAAAAAAAAAAGAATTATCGAAGAATGTTGTATCTGCTTATCTAATCATTTGCCATTTGTTAAAAGATTTTAAAAGTAATTTACTGATATTCTCTCCTTTCAGAATTATCTTCCACTACACCATTTTTATTTTCTTTATATTCTGATGACAGCCATATGATATAAATGGTTTATCAATGTTATCATTAAGCTAAATACTTATAATTAGGTTATTTAAAAAAAAAAAGAAAAAACACGATGAGCAGCTTTTACCACGAAAAATCGGGAAAAAAATACGAGAGAATATTGATGATATGATTGAAATCTGAAATAGAATTTGAAAAGTAAAGATGACATTTTAGTTTTAAATTCCAAATGCATCTCTAAGCCTTTCGAAAAGTTTTTTTTTTTTCACACAACTGATGACTAATAATTATTTGTTTTGATTTTTCTTTCCAATTTTATTTCAAAAATCTTAATTAGAATGATTTGTGAGAATTTCGTAATATTTAAGAGAAAATGATTTTAATCAATGATAAATACAATATATCTTAGTTATTCTCGAGAAAAAATGAAGTTTTAATTAGATTATAACAAAGATATTATCAATATAAAATTGTGGAAATTTACAAACCGTTACATGAAGAAAAAAAGAAATTTAATTTTTCAATTATTTTACAATATTTGCATTAAGTAGCACAATAATCAGTTCTACGTCAAATTAATTAAGGTTTAATTACAAGAATTAAAAGCGTTATTACCATCAAGAGTTATTATTATCGATTAGTAAATTGAGAGATGAAATAGAATTCAAAGAATGAAATGGATAAGAGTATTTGATATTTAATAAAGCTGGGGTGTAAACGATTCATAAGATAGTTCGTTTCCTTATGGATTACCAATGATAATTTCCTTTATGACCTTGAATGAGTTGAATGGGTTACCTTGGAAACGATTGTTAAAAATAGCAAAAGGTTAGTTTTCGAAAAAATGCAAATGAAAATTATTAAAAGCATAAAATGGGTATGCAAAAAAAGAGATAAATATCAATAAATCTGAAAAATTTTGCATAATTTCAAATCGTTGTCATACACCTAACAAAAATGTCCAAAGATCAAAAAGAAAACAGAAAAGTGGAACGATGCATAATATAATTTTACTTAAATCAAATGAAAAAAAACCTTAACAATATGGAAAATATGCAAATAAATCAAAGGAATCAAAGGTCATTCAGTAATGATATTATCATTCCAAATTTTATTATTATAATTGTAGACAATTATTCAGAATAAACTGAATACTAAAGTTGAACATTTTCTTTTTTTTACTAAAAATTGCGAAAATATTATTAGCAAAATTGTAAAATTCGAAATTTATCGATTGAGAAATAAAAAAAGTTTCTTGGATTGTCGTAAAATTTGTTGAATATAACGAGGAAAATGAACAGTAAATTTAAGGAAAAAAGAAATTTAATGTATGAGGACCAGTTTCAGTTTTATTGTACTGAATTTATTCATTGTTAAATTCAACTGATAAGAAAACAAAATTGATAAAACAAAAAAATGTAATTTTAATTTCTATAGATATTTTTAATTCTTTCATCTCAACTAGCAAGATGACAAATAACCCGATAATATCAACATTCGGAGTTTTAGATTATTAATGAAAATTCGTACACTTCATTTTCACTTCATTTTTTATCTTTTAAGATTTTAAATTTCAAACATTTATCACTTTAAAGATTTAAAAAAAATTTTTTTTTTAAATTGCCTTTCTATGCAATAAAGGTTATAGGACATTTTATCAATAATCAAAATTAGCCTGTTATTTTTGGTCAATAAAAAGTGATAAATGAGCCCAAACGACAGAAAGCATCAAAATTACAACCATAAATTAATAACATTTTTCAACATGAAAAAGGAATGTATGATGAAATGTAAGAAAAGCGCAATGGTTTGGAAAAGAAAGAAAAGCGCAATATGTCCATCCTCTCTTTCTCATACAATCTTTTCAATATTTATAATCAATTAAATGAAAAATTTTCACACCAATACTTTCATATTATTTTTGTTTCTTTTACGATTATTATATTAAAATATAATAATATTTCAAATATAATACAGAATTACTCAATAATACTTTAATTTTAATGATAATTTAATTATTGAAATAGTACAATTGTATTATCACTCTGATATCATCCATTAGAAATAATCTCCACAAATATTTAATCTCTAAATTAAAATTTAGGATAAATTATACGTAAATTTTAACTGCAACTGATAAAAAGGTGAACTTTATTCATCTCTTTCATTACTGATAACCTTTCACCTTCATTCATCTCTTTCATTACTGATAACCTTTCACCTTCATTCATCTCTTTCATTACTGATAACCTTTCACCTTCATTCATCTCTTTCATTACTGATAACCTTTCACCTTCATTCATC
>NW_018108258.1:95014-103632 GCF_000183805.2 Loa loa
TTCACCTTCATTCATCTCTTTCATTACTGATAACCTTTCACCTTCATTCATCTCTTTCATTACTGATAACCTTTCACCTTCATTCATCTCTTTCATTACTGATAACCTTTGTTGGTCAACTTGTTCTTAAGTAATTTCTTTTCAAATTCTTATCAAAATATCTCAATCAAAAATAATCAATATAAGCATTTCAGTTCATAATTCTTTTCCCAAGTGATATGATTCACTCAGGATTACATTAAAATTATTCATTACTCACTTGAAATATTTGAAATATCTACACGCCTATACATTAAAAAAATTCAACACAAGCACACACACACACACACACACACACACACACACACACACACACACACACATACCCGATTATAAATGTGATAATCATTGTCATAATCATAAATATGCAAATATGATAGGTGAAAGTTATAAGAGTTAGAATAAGATGTATCACAAAATGATATGGAATGATAAAAATACACCTTTTGATGCACTCTGAAATCAATCGATTGATAACAAATGATATATTCATAGATAGAAAAATCAAGAATTTTGATTTTTTTTTGGATCATTTTAAAGAATTAAATTAAATGATTGGAAATAAAAAAAAAAGTGATGAGAAAAAGAAAGAATGGATCGATGGATAAAATGTGCATATATGTTGGGAATTCAATTCGATTCACTTTTCAGGGTAATTGTAATTTGCAATCATATTGCCAATCAAAATAAGTGGTAAGATGTAATTATCTTACCTGTTTACTTAACCTAATTATCCCACCTGTTTACTTAACCTACCAAACTTAGATCATCTTATTTACTCTGCTTTTTCATTGGTACGAATACCGCGACATACCATAAGTGGAGTATATTCTGAAACATGTCTAAATTTGTTGTAATAAAAAGAGAAACGGAGATAGTATTAAAATGTTTTGCTATGGCATTCATTACTTGCAGTTTGCATTAAAAATTGCAAATTTTATTTCTTATTTCAAGTATTAACTAATTTAAATCACAACCAATTCTAATCTTTCCTTTAGTAAAAATATTTTTAATACTTGAAATTTCAAAATTTCCCCTTGAAACAAGAAATAAATTTATAATTTTAAAAATTGAAAGTAATTGTGCAACTCTGGCCAGTAGCATCAAAACTGGAAATGGAATGATTAAATGTTATATGCTCAAGGTGACAATCATGGAAATGACAAATAAGTGCAACTTAAACTAAGGAATAGAATAGATATAATTGTAAAAAACAGGAACCTGTCTAGTCTAAAATTATTTCAAATTATTGAAAAGATTTCGTCGTTATCAGTCAGCTTTTGTTAATTGACCCAAGCAGATAAGCCAAGATGTGAAGCGAAATAATACTTTATCAAAAAATGAAATTAAATTATCATTCATTCCAGTTTTTGTAGGAGAATAATGAATAGTTAGGAAGAACAAATGTTGCTTGTTACTGTAAATGAAATAAATCAATGATATCTAGAAGTGATAAATAAAGCAACCAAATAATGACTGATTAACCAGCCAATCGTAAAAGTTATTTTTAAATGAAAAACTAATTTTCAAATTTTAAACAATTAGTTAACGAATTCGATGTGAAAGAGAAAAATGAATTCAAAAATCAAAAATTTGTTAATAGTGAAGAACAAGTAAACTTTTTAAGTACTACAAAAATAAAAAGAAAAAAAAATGAGGTAGGAATGATTATTTTCCCATTTATAATGAAGTTAAAACTTTGATTTCAATATTTTCTTTCCTTCATAAAAGCAACAAATCGACTTTTTTATTGTGTGCCATCAATTTTAGAATAAATTAGCATAAATGACAACTTTCAGAATAGATCGATGATCCTATCGGAATAAATTAACTTAAGAAAATTACTCATAGAATGATTGATTGAATTAAAAGTAAAATCATTTTTTACTCAAACAAATCAATAAATGAGAAATGAATGAATTGGAAAAAAAAACTTATTCACATATTTTAACAAATATGTACTGAAGTAAAAATGATTATATTAAGCGCCTCGAATATTTCCAATTGGCGCAAAGAGCCCTTGAAATAGACAACTGTCCTCAATTTTAATTTCAATGTTATATACAATGAAATAATACAATTGATACAGCTATAATGTGAACAAAATGACAAATATATTGGACATGGTGATGATTAGTTTGTACAAAGTGAAAATTAGAAATTAAATTTTAGAAGAAAAGAAAAGTATGAAATGAATGAAGTAATCTTCTATGAGTATAGTTGTCGTCTCAAATTTGCGTAAATTTTAAATAAAATTTGAAAAGCTAAAAAAAATTATTGTTTTTGAAAATGAAATTGAAATTTATGCATGCATGCATTCATAAATGTTGCGCTAACTTTTTAAGTTAATTAAATTATTGATTTACAGAGAGTAAAAAAAAAAAATGTTGAAAAGTTGATCGTCAAAAGTAAACAATTGGAAATTTCAAAATAAATATTTCAGAAAAAAAATGCAAATATCTTATTAACAAATATTTAAAAAGATTTTCTTTAAAGAAAGCATTGTTTCTTCCTTTTTTTTTATTCTTAAACTCAAAAGAAAAATGATTTTTGCTCGAAGAACAATTTGAAATGAAATATTCTTTTATGATCATTTCGAGAAGAAAAGCGCAGGTAAAGGTAAAATACTATTACATTTGAAATCATTTTATTAAAAATTTAACAAAACTTACTTTTTAAGGGGACAATTTGAAAAGTAAGGTATATGAAGAGATGATGGAGATAGTTCCACTTCCGATGTTTGCATTGGGGACAACATGGCGATTATAACATGAGATATTCTACCTTGAAGACTTTGCAAAATGAAATTACTTGACTTCCTTCATTTTAATTTCTGTACTGAATTTTGCATTTTGCTACATAGCTCATTTATGCTCATTTAATTACTCAACAGTTGCAAAAATGTTTTTTTAATAACTATAAATGAAGTAAGCTTAATTAGCCCATTAATTACATAAATTTAATTACATAAAGTTTTGCTTATCTTTTAAAATAAGGAAAAGTATTTCTTTAAATATAAAATTTTTAAGTACAAAAGTAATGAACTGACTTTTCACATTAAAACATATAATACAATGCACTGAATGCAAAACGGCTTCAACCATAATATCATAATTACTGATAATCTAAATTGGTACTTCCAGAAATTCCTAAGATGAATCAAAAAAAAAGATTGGAAAAGTTTAAAATTGGCCAATAATAAAAACTTATGTTTTTTAAAATCTGTTTAAATTTTAATTGAATTGAAATATCTGCGAGTTAGTTAAAAGCGTCTTCAAAGATCAAAGAATGGTAACATAAGAGAAAACAAATCGTATCGGATAATTCGAGAATTTTGCGACAATTGTATGTTGTATTAATATTGCTAATGTATGAGGGCTTAATTTATGGAAAAGTTCAAATGTCACATATAATGCTTCAATTAAATGATAAGCTTTTAATGAAACATTCTATGTGATAAAATTAATTAGTAATTATCAAAAATTAAAATGGAAGAATTCATCATTGAAAAAAGTTGAAAAAATATCAAAATTAAATTGGAAATATTTGTTGTGAAAGGATTAAAAGTTAATTGAAAATTTTAGTGATAAATTGTAGAAAAATATGACAAGAAATAAATGTTGTAAAGGAATGAATGTGATGATTCAATGAAACAAAATTTTTTGCCAACAACAACAAACATGTAATTGCATGCGTGCATGCATGCATGCATATACACACACACACACACACACACACACACACACACACGTACAGATACAGACAGACAAATGCGCTAATATTCGAATGTGTATTGTATATATATATGTGCACACTGAATATATTTATATTCCTGTATGCATTAGAAATTTGCATAAGAAAATAAACATTTTCCTTTAGTAAGAACCAGTAGTGAAATGACAATGGGATTAAAATGAATTGCATAACACCTTTATGATGTCCTAATTCATATGACAGAAACTCGAATGACATTCATTTTGATGCATGTATTGAACCACCCAATTTCTCGATGTATAGGCGGGGGAAATTATTTGGGAGATACCAAAAAAATTATGGGAAGAATTTCATACTTTTATTATTTCCCAACAATTTCTTCTATTTTAAACACAATGCATTTATCGGATTTCATTGGTGTAAAGAAGAAGATTAATTTAAAAGAAATAAATCCGACTAAGTATCCTTCCTAAATTTTTGTTATCAGTTCAAATTTACTGTAAAGTGTTGATGATAAGAGCATCTTCAGGATTATCAGCATGAAAAAAAAAGTGATTAAAATTTAATCCTAATTAAAATTTCATTTTTGTGTCATTTGTAAATAACACAAATAATGTTAATTTTGTTTAATTCTACGAAAAAATATCACTGAAAACTTTTCTTTTCTTCCAATTCTTGAATAATAATTATCTTGTTAATAAAAGCTTTAGCTAATTAAAAGAAGCTTTGACAATGCTATCAAAAAAGAAAAAACTTGAAGTCCAGTCTTAATTTGAATTTTAAAGTTTAGTTTTAAGATATTTTTTGAATTAAATTGGTTTAATTTCTTGTTAAAGTTTAATTTTGAAGCATTTTTATAACTTTCATTTTTCAATATACTCAAATTTCACTAACCATTTATGAAATCATCCTATGAGCACTTTTATATCACTTGTTGAAATGAAATATTATCAATAAAATATCTGAAATAGTTTATTTGCTTATATACTAGAAAATAATTTCATGGAAGATAAAGAAAAAAGTAAAACTTCCTTTCATGATTGGTGTAATTTTGCCTATTTTCAATCAACAAAGCATTATTTAACCAATATTTAGAAGTTCGTTTCTTTCCCTTTCTTTTTTTTTTTTAGTAGTAATTTCCTTCCAAATGTTTATCATATCAGTAAATTCTTCTTGAAATTTCCAATGAATGTAATGAAAGCGGTTAGTATTGAAATGAATGAAGAGGGAAAATTCAACAGAGTTAAATTTGTTACTGTTGTCATTGGATATGTCAACAATAGAAGTTTGATTGAAGTGGCTTGGTTCGTAAACTTCGTATGAGTCCAATTAAATTTCGTAGATAACGAATGGAGAAATTTAATTCTCTTCGTAACACATCAGTTAGTTTTCTTGGACCGTCGCATCACTGCCATTTGTGACTAATTTTCATTTCAATTTCAGTCTGCTAAAAAAAATTTTCGATCCAACAAGTAATCGATAATTTTCGTATTGTTCATGATGGTTTATTTCTAGAAGTATGTAAATTTTCCACTAATAGTGAATGCAAAATTTGCTAAATTTATTCAAAATCTTTCAGATTTAGCAATCCGAAACGCTATTGTCATTATATGACCGTTCAGGTTTAACAATCCAAAGCGCTATTGTCATTATATGACCGTCCAGGTTTAACAATCCAAAGCGCTATTGTCATTATATGACCGTTCAGGTTTAACAATCCAAAGCGCTATTGTCATTATATGACCGTCCAGGTTTAACAATCCAAAGCGCTGTTGTCATCAGAAAATCCCAGAAATAGCGAAATATTTTCCATCACCAGTTCTGGAAGTATTACTGTTTGTGATGTTAACTTTTTTGCATTTCACCTAGAACCAACTCAGTTTTTCTTTTTTTGATTGATTCCAATCAATTAGCTAAACTTTTACCAGCTGGATCAAAATTAAAGAATAAAAGTTCAAATGCACTATTATATGCATTCCTTTTATAATATCTTATAAATCGGAAGACTGCACTTTGACCTGCTAGCAGTTTATTTTTAGATGTACTTTGGTTGAAGAACTGAAATAAGTACCATCGACTTAGTTTGATTTTAGGAAGGAATGCAATCTTTTTTTTCATTCAAGGAAGTATTGGTACAGTGATGGTTCAAAGTTCATTTTAAAAGAAGAAAACGAAATTAAGCTTACTATCACCACTTTTATTGACTCATTTTTGATTGTAATTAGTCGGATTTTACCGCCAATCATTTAATTAATCGCAGGTTAGTGCGCTCAAAGAAAGCGTTATTATATCACGTTTTGTCCGGGTTAATTAATTTATGATGGACTAATTGCCAATTAGTAATTTAAAAAATGAACTAATTTTGTCAAAATGAAAAAGAAAAAATGAGGAATCTAGTGGGTTTTTTTTTTAAAAAAATTATTTTCAAATGACAATCACTTTATATTACATAATGCATTTTGCAATTAAAAACACCTGTGAGATGTCAAAAATTATTTAAATTGAGTTCAAGTCAAATCTTTATTGAATGAAAATATGAAGAGAGAGAGAGAATATTTGAATAAATTGAGTAGGAAAATAAATTAGTCTACAAAAAATGATGACAATCTCATTATCCTTTTCATTCAAAAATATGATCCTTTTTTTTTCCAGACTTTTTTGTGTCACATGAAAACGTGAAAATGTTTGTCACTCACGTCATTTGTTCTGATTTTTAAAATGGAATTTTGAAAACTTGGCCAAAGTGTTTTATTAAAATTTATTAATGTCATTTTTGGGTCACTGATCAATTTAAAATATTTTTAAAACGTTTCTTTTTTTTGTCTTTCCATTAATAAAAATTCGTTCGAATTCGTGTAACAACTGATAATTAATTAACTTTTAAAATCTTTTTGTTTTTTTTTAAAGAATTTGGCAATTAAATAATTTGGTTGTAAAAATTTACCTAAATGAATGTATTACCCTATTTACCTCATTCATTTCACTAATGAATTGTCACATTGTGAGGAATTTTTTTTTTTCTATCAACAATAAAGAAAAAAAAACAGGAAGAAGTGAAAACTTTTCCGCTTTTCTTTAAAAAATTAAATTTCATTAAGATGATAACATTTATATGAATCATTTCCAATATCATTTATCTTTTAAGTTTTTTTAACAATTTAAGTTTATATTTTGAGGGATAATTATTGATTGATATTTGAGAGAAATTTCTAATCCTCTTTGTAACTATGCGAAAATTATAAAGTTATTAGATGGAAATATATTTATTTTGTAGTTTAATTGAAATTTCAAGAATGAATAAATTTAATGACAAATATTTAAGACTGTTAATTGATACAAATTTAACTTTTTACAGGTATTTTGTGAGCTAATCTATTTCATTATTTCATATAACATTACCTTTTCAAAGCCATTCAAAATTCTTAAAATTATTTGGAAAATATTTTGGAGAAATGATTAGAAAGCTATTATTACCAGTATTACTACTAATACTAATAGTTACTACTATCAAATTATTCCATCCATCAGTTAATGTCAACCAAACTTTAAGTAAGACTTATAGAATGTGAACGAGTCATTTGACATTTTATATGAATACTTGCCTTATAGTATTGAAAATGTTCACTTTGAATAACAGACAAAAATATTTGCGCATTCATTTCAAGCAAAATTTTATTTTAGTTGATAAATATTTCAATTAGAGCTTTAAACTGACAACACAACTGATAATTTCATTAATGCACTTTTCATTTATAATTGGTGAGTTATTGATTTAGGATAAATAATGGGAGTACATTTAGTCTAACTTAAATTGATCATTAAAAGAAAAAAAAAAAACGAAAATGATAACTTTACTAATCCTCCCTCTCTCTCTTTCTCTCCCTATCTTTGTAAAGATAATATTTTAAATCAAAGATGAAAACTCTGAAATAATTATTCTTTCTAAAAAAAATTCCAAAAAATAATTTAATAAAAGAGAGAGAAAGAAATGAACAAGAAAAAAAAAAAGACAGCTGCAACTTTTTTTTTTATAATATTCGTAGCCATTATATGCTTAAGTTTACTTAATAAGACCAAAAATTAAGGCCGTAAAATGGTCAGGACTGAGATAGCAGAGTGGTCAGTGAGAAAGGATGGACATGCATATAAACAATTAGATTAAATAGGCTAAGGCCTTAGATAATGTTTTGTATAGTTAAATTTCTAAAAAATTTTATTTTATCAATACTGATTAAACAAACATTTCCAGTAATTCATAGATTGAATGGTTAAAAATTTATCACAAAAAAGGACTAATTTTTTTTTTTTTCATAAATTGATCGTTTGATGGACCATTTAATGTAATCAATAATTTGATAAGCCAGTTGGTGACACTAAATATAACGTAGGCCAATCATTTTGTCCTTGGACTCTTTTCTCTTAAACACATGCGCATATAATCATTTTGTTGTGCTTTGAAAAGCTCAAATACATTTGAGAAAAGTCTAGAATAGTACGTCTAAGTCTATACTTCATTAGTGTCCTCTTCATTAGTGTCGCCTTCATCATCAACAGCTTTAACATCGCATATTAACTACTCTTAGGCCGGTAAATTCAAACAACCACAATTTATTCACTCAAATTTTTGGGATATTCCGGGACGGAAATAGACAAACTGTTAGAGTGCACAAGATGCAACAGATGAGGAAGACAACTTCACACGAACTTCTCCTTAATGGGTACTTCTCCTCATTTCTTCCACTATTAAATTATCATACATCACTGATGCATAAAATTTACGTCTCGAAAATTGGACATAGAGAGAGAGAGAGAAAGAGAGAGGATAGAGAACGAGAGAGAGAGAGAGAGAGAGGAGGAGAGGAGGA
>NW_018108258.1:103962-109417 GCF_000183805.2 Loa loa
AGAGAGAGAGAGAGAAGAAGAGAGAGAGAGAGAGAGAGAGAGAGAGAGAGAGAGGGAGAGAGGGAGAACAATCTGCAAGTTTCTAGCGGATAGATCTACACATCCCTCATAAATACATTTTACTAAGTTCCTCGGTTTTTTTTTCTTTCTGTAGTTTTTTCAGTATCTATGTATTAAGTATTTTCACCGGAGGAAATTAGCAACCGGAAAGATATTTGTCTATTAAATACTTTCACCGGAAAAATGCTAACAGCCGGAAAAATACTATGTGTTAGGTGCTTTCATTGAAATAAACTAGTAACCGGAAAGAGTGGTGGGATATTACAATATGGAATGGTTGATTTGATGCGTAGATCACGTTCGTTTGTTACATGAGTATGAATCATTGATATATTTGATAATTTCAAATTAAACGGAACATGTTTGCATGTTTCCATGGAGTACTTATGCTAATTTCTTAATTAATTATCTAATTAATACTTGATTAGATTTAGGATGCTTTTCAGAAGATGCTTGAAATAAGCCATTCATTCTTTAAATGAAACTATTTCATGCCTAATTTATGAATGATTATGGATAAAATGATAAAATGGTTATGGGAACTTAATCATTTACAATTTTTCAATGGAATTGATAAGGAGATAAGAATTGTATGCAAAAAAAAAAAATTTTTTTAAATTTTAAAATAAAATGACAAAAAGATTTATCAATAGAAAAAATGTTATGATTTTAGTTGTAAAGTAAAAAGCAATATAAAAGGCGTTAAAAGACGTAGAAAAATGATTGGAATAAAAAGTAAGGAAATGAGAGAAAAAAAAAAAAATCATTTGAATTTATCAAAGCTTTTTGAATGGGACAGTAAACCAAATGCTCTCTTCCATCACAATTTGCGCCATTTTTCTTCCTTCTTCCAATATCATTGGAAAAAGAAAAAAAGAACAGATTCGAATATCTTTTCTTTTTCTTTTTTTTTTTTAAAAAAAAGTTTGCCTTTTAGCAAAAAAAGACAATCATCGGCACTTTTTTGGTTTTTTTTCTTGACCGATTTAGTTGTCATTTATCATTTTATAAAATGATTGAAAAAATGAATTTCATCAAAATTTGGCAATTAATATGGGGCGCAATTCTACCAATCTTTTCCACATAATGTTTGCTCTTTTTTTTTATTCTTTTTCGTTTTTTCCCCCCCCCCCTGGAAAAGTTGGTTTAATGGAAAATAATGACTGAAACTGTAATTTATTGCTCTTTTAATTAAAATAAATTTTAATTAAATAACCAAATTTCTTTGCAGATTTTTTAAATTTTAAACTTTTTTTTAACTTAATTATTAGCTTATTTATTATAATTTGTTGAACATTGTTATAATTTGATGTTTACAATGATGACAACTGTCATGCCCAATAATAACCTTAACTAAAAGTGGATTAAGTGAAATGCTTCAACTATATTATTACATTAAAGTACGCAATGAATTAAATATCACCTCGAGAATGCTCTTAACCAGTTTACCTGGTTTCCCTTTCTTTTTTCTTGTTTTTTGCTTTTCTTTTTTGGATAAATCGATAATGCCGGACTGTCCTGTTACTCTGTCACCGCGGTTAATATTCCGAAAGTATCGCTAATTCATTGATTTTCGAGAAATGAAATGTCAAAAAGAGAAGAAAGAATCAAATAAAAATTTTCGTAATTGTTAAATCTGATTTTTATAATTTGGCTAATTACTAGGATGAATGTAATGATTCGTATTGTTATTAAATAAACAATGGTCACAATAATGGTCATTATTTGAACTTGTTTCAATCTATTATGATTTCAACACATTAACAAATATTTTGGAATTAGAAAAACGAACAAATTTCTTCCTTTAATATCATTTTATTAAATTTAAAATCAGCGGAAATTTCTTCCTTCTACGACAATTTCTAGGATTTCTAGAAGCTTCATTTGGAGTGAATGGTACTTAAGAAGATTTTTAAGAACGCAAACGAATAGAAATTCAAAATGATCGAACGACCTCTTTACTACTTTTATTTCATTCTAAGCGAGACTGATTTCAAATTATTTGTTGTTATTATCATTTAACAACTATACAATTTCATATAGCTTGTGAAATTTCTAAATTTCCGGTTTTCCGATATTACTTCGTTTAGTTGTCATTGCTTAGAAAAAAAAAAAGCCATAAGAAAACGTTGGATATCTATAACATTTTGTTTTTTTTTTTTTTAACAAAATTGCGTTATTCATAAATTTTTATTTTAGCTTTTAGCTGACTTAAAGGCTGTTTAAAAGAATTAATAATTGGCTAACTTATTTCGTTGTTTACTCATTTACTTAATTATCGTTTGCCGACTGACTAATCATTATTTGCATACTGATATTTATTGACCCATTTCTGACTATTCATTTTTCCCGGCAGTAATTGGATACTGTGTCACCCTTTCTAGCAGTCTTGTTAGGTTATGATACACTGCCATTATAATTATCACGACAATTTTATTCAATAATTCGATTTTTTGGTCACTTAATTCACCTCATATTTAAATAAGTGTTTACTGCATCATTACTTCTTATGGATTTAAGGTTTAGAATATTTTGAATTTTCAGAAATGAAGCTATTGGTTAGTAGGAATAAGGTAAGGCGCTAATGTCGCACAAGGTAGCATTGTTGAGTACATCATTTTGAAGTATTATGTAGTGACACACATTGAATGATAAATAATAAAACTAAAAATTTGTTGAACTATCGATGTCCCATCTCTTCATGTTACTTGCTTCTTTTTTCTTTCCTTTAATTTACTTTTTTTTTTTTTTTTTTAAAGAAACTTTACGGGATTAAAATTTTGCTGAAATCGTTGATTCATGTATTTCTATTAAGGGATTATTTGAGATGAAAATGTATCGTAGCTTTCAATGAAACAAATCATTTGATGATATTATTACCTTGGAGATTCTTTCTGAAGAATCTAATCTATTAAGTGGGACTGTTGTGATGGACAACTAAAAGCCTATCCAATTCATTCATACTCAAATTTCTGTTATACAATCAGTTCTTTGCAACAAATAGCAATTGATTTAAAAAAAAAAGTTCATATTTTTCGTAATATATCATGTTAAGTGTAAAGAAATTTTTAAATTCGATGACGAAGCCATACTAGGCCATTGGACAGGAAATGATTTATGGCCATTCATTATGAGACCATCGTATTTCCTTGTCCATTTTCAATCTTAACACTAAAATGAACTATATTATCCTCCCCGTAACAATACATTCATATATATATGTATACATTTACATCTATCAGTCAACCAATCATTTTAATTCCCGTTGTTTAAACCATATTTATCGTCTTGTTCATCGTACCATTTAACAAATTACTGTATCCGATAAACAATCCCAAAATGAATTTGTAATTTGATATATAATGGTTTAGTGGGTAATTTAGTATAATTTGGTATATATTAGTATTATAGTTTGTTTGATTTTCTTCAAAAATTTCAGCAAATTAAATTCCAGTGACAATCAATATTTCATCAAAAAGTATCGTAATTTACAGTATCATCAACTGATATCAAGATTACACGTGTCATAAAATTGAAACGATCAAATCGAGAAATCAAATTTATTCTGTTTTTTTTTTTTTTTTGTGATTACTATAAAATCCAAAAATTTCAACATCGAAGACAGTTAGGATAAGAGCAAGCGGAAATTTTTCTTAGATGCATCATTTTTACTTCGAAGCTTCTCGTTTGTATTGCTTAATTTTATTTCAATCTTTTCAAAATTTTTCTATTCAAATCAGAATTCTTTTGATAGTGAATTTGTGATTGAATTTGTGATAATAATTTTGGTTTTGTTAAGAATGTTTAAATTTTGATGAGATTTTGAATGTATGTTAAAAAAAAAAGAAAAAAAAAGCTTTACAGACTTATTCAAATCATAGTCAGTCACGCGAAAAATAGAAAAGAACATTCGAATTATTTAAATATAATTGACAATATTCAATTAATGTCAATCTTTATGAATTTTTTTTTTTGTAATTGCCTTCTTTATCGAACAGATAAATTTGAGGTTACAATAATGACATTTTTTTTTGTGTAAAATGTATGGAAACCATATTTTTTCTTTCCCCTGGTTACATTTTATTGAAATTTATGATTTCTACCTGTACAACACCTGATCATCTTAATGAAGTAAGTAAGTTTATGAGCGTTTTTAGGTTCAGAGGAAGAGGAATATTTCATTACAAAATTGTTAACTCCTCAAATGCAATACTGGTTGAATCAATGTTTCTATTCAAAATGATAGAAAAGAAGAAATTTTTATTTCTTTAATTAACAGAATCTAATTGAGTTACAAAAATTTTTGAATTCACCAATAAAAGTCTGAGTTTGAATAATTTTGGAAAATTGAACTTTTTGAAATTTGTCAATGATTAAAATAAAGACACGAAAGTAGATGGTTGATATTTCAGGAGCAAATATTTGCTAAAAATCAAAAAATCATTTCAAGCATGAATATCGGCTCAATAAATAGAAGATTTTGGTGAAACAAATATTTACCCAAAGGATTACAAGTTAGGTTATTTCGGATTCCGGTTTCCGGAATGATTCAAAACAATAGAATTGCAGTTACTGTTTCGGATGAATAGCTTTTAATTTCCACATTTATTCAATATACTGAGGAATATTATTAATAGTTAACATGAATAATTTTTGCATTTCCTTGGAAATATTTTGCATAAAAAGACACCAAAATTGTAAACTTTCCTTTAGTCCACTTCAAAGTTGTATCATTAAATCAGTAAACGATTAATTGAACCAATTAAACGTTTAATTGAACCAATTAAATTACTAAATAAAATAACCACTGTTAACATCATAGCAAGCATAAAGCTAAATTCCAAAATTACGAGATATTATTTTGGAGACATTAATCTGGAGAATAAAAAAAAAACCTGTTGTGTACTGGCTATTTAGGTTTTATATGATTTCAAGGATTAGTTTTACGATTACAAGGATTAGCATCTATGTTAGCCTATGTTAATAAAGCATTTTTTGTTAGCATATAATAGTGTAGTGCTTTTTAGCACATATTAAAAACAATGATAGCGTCTCATTCATATACGGAAAAGAATTTTTTTAATTTTAAAAGTTTTTAAAACTTTTTAAATTTTGAAATTTTTAAAAAGTGTCCCATTCATATAGGAAAGAATTTTGGACGATTTTTAAAATCTTTTCATGATTCAACATGATATATGCAAATTAATGCAACACTATACATTCACTTATTATTTTTCATATTTTACTTTATCATTGAATTCATTATGTTTAGTTAGTTGTGACAATAATATAAGTGGCATTTCTCAATTTTGATAACAATTAGATTATTTGTTGAAAATTTGAAAGGATCGATAAAAAACGTTTCATTCATCCTGAAAAGGTAAAAAAAAAAAAA
>NW_018108258.1:109712-120768 GCF_000183805.2 Loa loa
AAGATACAGGTAATTATGATAAAGAAAAAGGATAAAGATACAGGTAAGAATGATTGGAAAGATTCCATTTTTATCGATATGCTTATGAATCATTAATTTTGATAAATTTTTAAAAAAAAGTATTATTTATATAATTGCAACAATAGTTTCAGTAATTTTTCATAATATCTGATGGGATGAATACTTCTCTCAGTGATAGCTTTGTCCTCTTCTTCATCTATGGCCAAATGTTGGAATTTAGATTAGCCTAAAGCTTTGAAATCTAAAACAGAGTCACCAATGCAGTTGGATGTGTTTATAGATGAAATCCCATCGGGAATTTTTGTTTCACGATAACGGCGAAACATCTTAAACCATCCATATTGGAAAATACAGATACATGCATAATACGTGACGCTAAAATTTCTTCGCTCTATTTATCAACTATGCTATCTAAAGTTTTTTTTTATAATATTTTTCTATATTTCATATTAATTATATTTAATATAACCCTAATAAAACTATTCCTTTTCGTATTATATACGTTAAATCCGCTTGGTGTAATATAACTGTATACGTTGAATACATACGTTTCATACGTTTAATACGTTTGGTGTAATAGCTGCACACGTTAAGCACGTTTTGCGCTTTAAATACGTTATAAATTTTTATTTCTTTGGTTGCTTTAAATCAGTTTCTCAAATTGGCCAATGGGAAATGTTTATCGTTGTGTAGTAATTTTTGAAATTTTTATTTTCTTCTATTAATAAAATTTTTTTTCTTCCTTATTAAAATTAAAAAGTTAAGGGGTAATGTGTGATGCTGGAAAACGTCTTGAGAATGAACATTTTCAATTAATTTCTGAAAATTCTTTCTAAAATCGTTAATTGTTTCGCCGTACATCTTACACCTAATTAACTTATTGTCACTAATTTGTCATTGTTCTATCATCCTTTCTTATAATCTTTTAGCTGTCATGATTGCTATTAAATGTATTTCCAATAAAGCAAATAATTGGATATTAATGTCGTTGAGATATATCCTGTAAAAGCCCAAAGCCAAAGCCTAATGTCACCTTCTCTTCTTTTCATTTATTTTAAGATTTCAAATTTTATAAACCTTTTGTTTGAATGATTAAATGTAAAATGATTTCGAATTGCTACATTTCTTCTCAAAATTTATATTATTTTATTACATGAAACTTTGACATCCACTAGTTCCATCTTCTCCACTTTCATTTCATTGAAAGACAAATGAAACTTTCTTTTTTCTACAACTAAAGAAAAATTTGTTTCCTTAAATTCGTTCCTATCTCATCCAATATGCTATTATCTTTAACTCATTCAAGTTTTATTACATACAGGATTGACATCGATATCTCTATGACACTTTTTTATTTTGAAAGACAGATCGCTTCATGAAAATTTACAACAAAGCATAATGCTATCACGAATATCGATCAATAATCATGAAGGGATGAAAATATGCAAAAATATTAGTATTTGTGGAATATGAATATGTTTGAATTATCTATGCTTGATACTTGCTTGTTTTTGAAATATCAAAAAAGTAAAATGTTATCTTTGAAAGTATCAATAGAGTAGGATGTCGTCTACTATGGTCAAATAAAATATCTGATGGATTTAGAATAATAGAAGAATTCAAAATAAATATTTTCCATAGCTTTGTAATTATTATTCCTTTAGCTAAGCTATTTAAATCCATTAGGTGCAGTAAACATTTAATTAAGTGTTTAATTAAATATTCTTTCAGATTCCATTAGCAAAGCATATATGCAATGTAATGATGGAAAATATACAAATCCCATCACATTAACAGTTTTGATCTTATCTATTATCTTTCCATTAAAAATTAACCAATTCGTTACTAACTTCTTATGGTAATTACAGTAGATAGTTCGTTTTTCATTTCAAAAATATGATGAAAGTTCAAAGGTCAAGAAGAATGAAATGTCATTCTAATCTCATCTCTTCATTTCTTTTACTATAACAACGAATGCAACGTAATCCGATTCATTTAACAATCCGATCAATCTGATCAATCTGGAAATATTACGATCCAATTTATTCGAAAATTTCATAATTTAATCGATTTAAAAATTCATCAAAATATATCTTTTGGATAAGCAATCCCGATTGGCTAATTTTTCTCATTGAAAATCTTTGATTGTAGAAAAATTTTTTTAAAATTCAAATGATGTTGTCTACTACCTTTTTCTTCTTTCATCATATCTTTGTCATCTGCATATCCCAAATGTGTGAATTTTCTCTGGCATTAGTTAACTGAATGGTTAAATAATGAATAGATGAATATGTTCTAAAGCTATTCAATTTCTTCGCTTGAATGATAATTTAGATAAAAAAAAATCATACTGCAAGATTGAGTTGAGCTAAAACTAGCATCAAGCAGAGTTGAAGCTTAAAAAGATCCATCCTCATTAACATATTCTACTCTCTAGAATTGTCACTAACCTATATTTTATTTATAATTTCTCTTTTGAACTGAATAAATATTATTTCCGTCTAAATGCTAATAATCAAAGTTACTAATGTCAAAGTCATCTTTTAGTTAGCCCGTCCATTGTTATTGATAAGCTTTTGGGATTTTTATGTTGTTTACTTGTTAATCATCACTACATATAATCTCAAATCTTTGCTACTTTAACTGACACTCTCTAAAATTATGTCTAACAATTTGTCTAGCTTATTTGAAGGCGTTCAATTGAAGTTAAGTTGAAGTGGTCACTAGTGGTAAT
This sequence comes from Loa loa, assembly GCF_000183805.2. Taxonomy (NCBI): domain Eukaryota; kingdom Metazoa; phylum Nematoda; class Chromadorea; order Rhabditida; family Onchocercidae; genus Loa; species Loa loa. Next base: position 112,468 of record NW_018108258.1, read on the forward strand.
GTAGTTGGCCAGAGTAGTAGTAATAGTCCAGTGGAGATGCTTTCCTTTCACTATAACAACCATGGTCATTTTTCAAATAATGTCACATATCACATGATAAAAGGGATTTTCGTTTAATTTTAGTAGTAAATTCTAAAATTCATTCTTTGTTTATGCTATTTTTAGAAAGTTAGAAGCTTTCATATAAGTTACTTTTGCTGAAATATGTTATCATCAAAAGAGCCGCCATTCATTGATTCTAATTTTTAATAAGAAAATTATGAAATAAATTTTAACTATTATCATTGCATTTTCCTTCCATTCCTTTCTCTGATAAGTAATAAATGGTTTTTTTTTCCCTTTTCAAGCAAATAATAGTCTTTTTGAAGAGCTAAAAATGAGTGAAAATTTTTTTTTCTTTTTAAACTTATCAAACAATGATAAATTATACCATATAGCTATTTTAAAAAGATGAGAGAATTTATCGGACAAAATAGGGCCTTATTGGCTGAGATATATTTTAGTTTCCTTAATAAGCATTAGTATCATAGCTATTCGGTAGCTTTGCCATTTTTGTTTGCTCAAAAGTTCTAATTGGATGAATTTTTGAAATCGAGAACTTTTATTTACCCTTTTCTTCTTTAAATAATTCAAATTCGTTATTCCTTCTCAAATTTTTTCTTTTTTTTCTTTTTAATCACTGTTATGAGGAAGTCAGAAAATTTTTGTACAACAATTGTTATAACATTGAGGTAATTAATTAATTAATTAACTTTATTTTTTTCTAGTTGATTAGATAAAAAAGCCATCACTTACAAAATAGTTTTCAAATTTGTGGTTGAGATAATGATAGTTGGAAATTTACAGATATGTATATACATATATATGTATGTATTAGCATGGGAATATAAAGGATCATAACTTTGATGTGATTTTGAATTTACGATTTCAAAGCAGTATTAAATCAATTCATAATAATAGAATTGCATCCTTTAAGCATATAATGTCAAATAAAAATTCGCCTATTTTCGTTATATTATTATTTAAAAAAGAAAAAAAAGCGAAATTTATGTTTTCCGGTCTTTTATTTCCATTTAATATATTTTTCTTCCAGAAAATAAACGATAAAAGGAAAAAAAAAAACATTTGGATATTGATTAACTAATCCAGTTTAGATTGTTTTTCTTTGCTTTTATCATTTATATAATCAGGTGACAATTATTCATTGTAAAATTAATTAATGATTTTTAATTGCTTCAAATTTTATTTCGATTCCACTCATCAAATAACAAAAGGTTTGCAGGTGATAAATTGTTTGAGAAGAATGAAAAGCTATTCATTAACAACAATTTAGTGTATTTCTTCCTTTCCATTCTTCATTTATCACTTATTACTATTATCTTTTTTCTTATCCCACTCATTATTATTAGCATTAAATTCGATAAAATGATAGAATGATAATTTAGCTTACTTCTTTTCCCATAATTAATTGCTTCATATTACTTTTCATTTTATTTTTATCTCACTTTTAACTTATTCAGCTTTCTACTTTTTCATTATCCTTTTCATGTTAATTATAAATAAATTTGCCACTTCTATTTCAATATTATAATTTGAAAACTTTGATAAGAATTATATATCTATTATTTTGCTAAAATGTTTATATATTTATTATTTTACTATATATTTTTTTGCTTATATATTTATATTTATATATTATATATTTAATATTTATATATCTTATATATTTATATATTATATATTTATTATTTTGCTAAAATAAAAGGTTAAAGGTCTTAGATTTGAAAAGTTAATAGATATAAATGACTAAAGAACATATAATATGTGAAACTTTCTTGTCCATTTTCTCAATATGCTATTTAGTAGTAGAACAAAGTTAAAAATGTAATGACCGTTACTTTCATCTTCCCCTCAATTGGTCAGTGATTTCATTTTCACTAAAAGTTGTATAATTGAAAATGTAAATTTTTCAATACTCAGAGATCTACGAAATTGCCTTATCACTTCTTCCTTCATTATTCAAACGATTGAAAAGATGATAATGTATGATTAATATTGGCATTACTTTTTGGTTTATTTCTGATTTATAAAACTGATTGGTAATCATACTATACTAAAAATGGTGATTTACAACACTTGAGAGAATTCAATCTATCTGATTAGTCAATTCATCTTTTTATCTTTAATCCTTTCTCATGTTTAAACATTAAAATTGTCATGTTTCATTAGTGAGAAAAAAAAGAAAAAGAACTTACCAAGGAAGGAAGTATGAAACTTGTCAATGTAGCAAATGAAAATGAGATAAAGATGCTATAAATAAATTCAGGATTTGCAATAGGATTCAATATCATTAATACATGCCAATTACGTTAGCCAATATTAAAATGATGATGTACTTTTTGTGATGATAAAGTTTCAACTTTTTTCTAGATTTTTCGTTTCCGGAACTATGTCTTAATCAATGTTTCATGGAGGAATTGTGCTATTTTAAAAAAACGGAAATATTGATATCTCAGAGGGAAAAATTCGAAAAACTTTTGAGTAAAAGAAATAGCAAAGGATATTCTCGATTAAAGCATAAATTTGCTTATTTTATTTTAACAAAAAAATTCAACTCAGAATTTCATTACTATTCTACAAATGTACTACAAACATTATTTGCTCAAAACAATCACTCAGGCGAATCATCAGTACTAAACGAAGCTGCTGAACTAGGATCAAGTAATTTTTTAAATTCTGATCTTCGAATAAATTTATTCATAGATTATACAACTACTGCCTCATATTCAAGAGATCTGAATTCGAGTTTGGAATTTAATGGGTCATTTAGAAATCCTCAAGTGCTACCTAAAAATTATATCTATTCTTTTGCACAACTGAATACATCTTGTAAACGAAAACAAAGTTCAACAAGATATCAAATGAAATGGTTTATATCAAAACCATTAACAATGAAAGCGGTATCATCATCATCATCTCAGCTATCATTGTCATCAACCGTTTTATCATCCTCGTTTTTATCATCCTCCATAACAGCAACTGCTGTACCATCTATGAAGTACAAGCGGAAAACAGTATCAATTTATTGCACTGTTTATTTTATTCTGAATTGCCTCCGGAAACATTCCGAATTTATTGTTCCTGCTGATAGTAACAACCTGAAATCTTCATTGTGGCAATGCGGTTGTGAATATTTAAATTTGTTGAAATTGTTATTTTTATTAATGATATTATTAGTGGAAGGATCAAATGCTATATTACTTTCTGGAGCTCCCGGTTCATATGCAAGGTAAGTTATGCTATTTGTGTAGTTAAGAAAAAGATGAATGTTTCAAACGTACAATTTCTTCGATTGAAACTTTCAACTAACCGTAAATTTAAGACTGTAATCATTTAATTGATAAGAAATTATAAAATTACCTGTGGGAAATTACAGGTATTCCAAATGGATGCATACATTTGAAAATCAATTATCATTGGATTTCCGAACGAAACAAAGCAATGCATTGTTATTGTACACTGATGATGGTGGAGTTCAGGGAAATTTTTATTCTCTTACAATTGTTAACAAGAAATTACAATTAGATTTCAGGTAATAATCAAATTTAAATAATTAATTTCAAAAAATATTTGTCTCATTCTAACTTATTATATTTTGTCGAAAATTTAAACAAATATTAATTAAGAAAATGATAAATTAAAATGAATAATTGTAAGCAAAATTTTTCACTCAAAGCATTAATTTTAGATAAGATTTATTCATTACTTTTTAATTTTTAACTAATTTTGTTCGCCAAAAAAAAAGTTTGAGTTAAATATTTTAACTCACCAGACAATTCATTGTTAGGCTTTAATGCAGCAAATTTAGGCTCCATCTAATCGTTGTCTCCATAAGGCTATAAGTGATGTGATCCAAATTGGTCTTCACATCGCCGTCCTTTCACTTGTCACGATCTCTTTGAGATTTATCTATAAATTTGATGGAATTTTTTAAAAAAAAAAAGAAAACAAAAAAAAACCGTTGCTACGTTTGAACCTTATTTGGCCAGTCATTCAACTTACGATAAATTTCTCTAAATTATGTCTGAAGAGGCTTTCCTTTTGTTAATTTATCAATGTTTAGGCATAGCACATTTATATTCTTTCATACTCTTCAAATTCTTTCACATCCATTTCCTTTACAATCTTTGATCTTTTTTTGAACTTTAATAAATATTTTAAATAATTTTCTTTTTTTTTACTTTTATTACTGATAAATTGATATTTCTTTTTAACATATTATCACTGATAAAAGCATATGTCAGTTCGTAGGAAAAAAAAGAAAATTTACAAATTTGAATCAATTTTACAGATTAGGAGATGAAACAAATTACTTATCATCAGAAAGACCAATTATCACGATGAGAATGAATGATGTGGAAGTGAGCGATTATCGATGGCATCGATTGATTTTATTTCAGGTTATTTTCATATCATTGCAAGAATTCATATATCTAAACCTGATTTTCTTCCTGCGATATCGCGGGAGAAGCCTGCCATCCTCTTCTGCGACTCTTTCCTTACCAGACCGTGTGATTCTTGGGCACGAAGCCTGTCCGCCATCTTGGTAGACGATAGAAACTGTCTCTGATTGGCTACATATATAATGAAAAAATTATGTCTAATTAATGAAGTCCTTTAATCTCTTCCTTTGACTTATGTTGGCTAGGTTTCTTTTCGTAGTTGTTTTATGTAAATTGCTTCAGATGAAGATATCCAACTTAGTGTTTTTGAATGTAATTTATATATTTGTCCAAAATTTAATCAGTGCTTCTCATATGTTGTCATTTCCTATTTATTTTTCTTTGTAATACCATAAATAGGCGATGACAGCCTAACCTTAAATCAAAATCCTCCAATGTTGAAGTCCATCATCTCAATATTAAATAATGATATAATTAGGTCCTTCACATTTTCAGTGAATCCATTACAATGCTTCATTTACTATTTTTCATGAATGAATAGTATATGTATGTGTATACGGTATTGAATACGGTATTGAACAGAACTGAATTAAGTATATTAGTCCGATCTCGAAAATCGTTCAAATTTCTTATATGGCCCTTTGGAAAAATTAATTGCTCATCCTTAATGTAGACCAAAAAAAAAGAAATAAAAATAACACATTGTTCAACTATACGTTGACAATTTAGGTGATAATACGGTTGACACTAATAATATCAAAATGTGATATGTATTAGGAATCTGAAGCTAAGTTCTAATTTATCTAATCTTATGAAAAGCATAGTTTTGGATCCGTTAAGCCTAATTTATGATAGTTTCTTGGAAGTTTTTTCAATACAACAAAATTCAAAAGAACCATTAACTGAAGTCCAGATAAATTACTACGTTTGTTCAAGTTTAAAAAGAGAAAAAGAGAGAGAGAAGGAGAGAAAAAGAGAGAGAGAGAGGGAGGGAATTACCTTATAATCTCACTTTTTCTGAAGAATGATTTTCAAGTTATTTGAGAATAATAATGCGATGAATAATCATCACATTACAGCTCCTCAAATTATTCTAGGCTTGGGAAAATGTGAAATTACAACTGGATGATGCGGTCCTTTTCAAAATTCTCAATCAACATAGTTTTGTATTTGGTAATCTGAAAACAAACTCTGATATGTTTATTGGCGGTGTTCCAAAGGTAATTTTATTTTGTTAAAATTTCTTTCCATTATAATAATAAAAAAAGGTAAAATAATTAAAGTTACACGAATCAATGATATTGATCCAATTTAATTCTGGAATAAACCATTTAAGGATACCTATTTGCTTGGCGCAATGAGTTCACCGTTAAAGCGGCATACAATCTCATTTGCTGGCGGAGTTAAAAATTTACTGTATAGACTTTATCCACAAGGTTAACTCTTGTTTAAATTATAAATTTATTTTTATTCCACATTTATTTGTTAAATTTTCAATTTTTTTTATTTATTTACACATTTGTCATCTTAACTGTCTCATTTGTTTGACAATACATTTGCATCTCATTTGACAATACATTTCCATTTCATTGTCTTATCTGATACCATTCATTTCCTTACTACTATTTACATATGTTATTTATTAGTTTACCTATGCATTTGTACACCTTTATTTGATGCTCAATTACTTTTCCTATCATTTACTTATATCATTTTTCATTTTAATTAATGGATTTAATTTCTTATTAGACTTATTGAAGTCACAAATCATTTTTCAGGTATCACATCACCACAACTAATTGAAAGTATTGGTATAAGACAATCGGATGATGATTATTGTAAACCAATAAATATCCTTAATACAAATGATTATTTCTGTCAAAATGGCGGTATTTGTTATAGTACAGATGAAGGGCCGAAATGTGATTGTTCATTTACAGATTTTGGTGGAGAACGTTGTGAACAAGGTATTTGAAATTGAAATTTTAATTTTCAGTATTCCATCTCAGAGATATTTGATAATGAAGAAATCATTAATTACCTCATAGAATCTAACAATGTCATCCGTCAGTTTTTTTTTTTCTAAACTAAATTTATCAATTATTGAAATCATATTCGTTAATTTAAATATAAATAAAACAAAACTCAATAATAATATCGATTAATTGATGTCTTTTTTTTCCCTTTTTTCTTCAGGTCGGTCTGATTCCGATTTATCATTTAATGGTGAAGAATGGATCGGTTATGATGTTAGCAATAATTCTGCCGGAATGATACGTTTTCGATCGGAAAATATTACATTATCTTTCAAAACGACACATGCTCGAGCTCTATTATATGTTGGTGGTGATCGTCTGGTAAATTTTAAAGATTTTTCTAAAATTAAAAATATTAAAATAATGCGAATTAATTATGATGTAATGTCACCTTTGACATAATGTCACCCTTCTAATGGTTTCAATTTAAAATTAAGCATCTCTTTGCTAATTTATTTCTAACATCCTTCATCTCTTTATTATAGAATTACATTCACATTATCCTGGACGATGGTGCAGTTGTCGCAACATCAAAATTTGATGGTACGGAAAAACGGTTAATACGGATTTCTAGCAATTATCCATCCAGTCGATATGATGATGATCGATGGCATACAGTTACTGTTTTCAGGACGCTAACATTGGTTAGTTCCGTTTTTACACTTTCAGTATTTCATTCATTTTTGAAATATATCATTTTTAATAAATTGCTAAAATTTTATTGATGTGTGAGAGGTGTAATTTCAAAGTAATAAAAGATGGTATTCTCTTCTACAGTAAGATGAAGGGAACCGGATACAGTCATATCTTGAAATCTAGTTGGAGTATAAGTTTAGGAAATTCTAAAAATAATGGAAAAATTTCAAGGGGACATGATTTGGAATATATTTGTTATCAGAATAACTTCATCTCGTCAACTTATCACTCACTGTGCGATTATTTCAAATTTAAGAAATTCCAGTTAGTTTTCAGGTCTAAGAGCTAATTTTAGGCACTTGCATATTTGAGAAGATAATTAGTTAATTTCATATCTTCGATGGATTGATTCTTTCCACTCTTATCACTATCACTTCAATGATGTAACATATTTCAAACACACAATTTATCAATAGTAGAACGGAAAGGTTTAATACACACTGATAACTTAACAACTTCAGAGAACAACATCTGTCGCTGCAGTACATGTAAGTGACCAATTGAGGTGTGCCAAAAATGAGTTTTTTTTTTTTTGTTTTGCTAAGTATTCTATCCCCTTTAGAAATGTTAGCATGGCTTCGTCACATAACCTTTAATTAGTAATCTAGCTCCCTCCATTGCTTTCCAGTCATCTTCCCTCTTCCTCATATCCGGTTTTCCGTAAATTTTTGTTAATTTTTCAATTTTTTTTCTTCTTTTTTTTAGCCAGAAATTTAAACTTATACATTTTAAAAAATTTATAAAATTTCTATTTATTTGACAAAAACTTTTTTAATTTGCAAAATTTACTTAATGTGTATGTTTTTTCGAATGCTTTTAATGTGTTCGTGCAATATTCACTATTTTTTTTTTTTGAGATTTATTTAATTTTTACCTTCCATTTTCATCTTTATGTTAACACCAACACAAAATTTAATTTGCATTTTATGGAATATTAGAGAAATCTGAAATTTTGTGATGTAAAATTTTTATTTTAATTCACTTGTCCATTTAGTTATGAAATAAATAGCCAAGAAAAAAAAGAAAACATGGATTTGTATAATATGGACTTATTCTTTTGTTACAGTAATATGACAATAATTATTCTTATTTTGTATCTAAATGAA